>NC_045637.1:154113231-154380170 GCF_009829145.1 Chiroxiphia lanceolata
AAAATGAAAAAAAAGTGCAAAGCAACTTTTCCCCCTTTTTCTTGTCCCTCCAGAGAAACAGATTTTTGCTCAGATGTAACTGGAGAAGGAGCAGGTGGGTGGAGGGGACATCTCTGACCCCCTTCCACCCCCTGTCCCCCCAAAAAGTGTTGGTTCTCCTCAGCTGATCCAGCAAGTCTTGTGAGATCAGTTTTTGGGGGTGGTGGGGGGGGTGCAACCATTATTTATATAACTTTTTTATTAATTTTTTTTTAAAAGAGAATTTAGCTGACGGAAGAATATTTTTATTGAATAGTGCGTTTAGTTTAATGTCAGAAATATAAAAAAAAAAAAGAAATATATAATATTTTTGTAAACAAGGCAAACTGAAAACGTTTGTTGTTTTATATTAGAATTTTCTATTAAAAGAAATAAAAACCCACGGAAATAATTGTTGCACCCGTCATCTGTTTTTTTTTTTTTTTAACAAACTTCTGTTCTGTGTGACTGACTCATATATGTGGAGACATGCAAAACAAGTCCTAAACATTACATTCTTGTTGTCTTCCAGTTACCAAAAACCTGGTGAAACAGGCAGGGTTTAGTCAAAGGGGCTCTTTTATTATTATTATTATTAATATTATTATTAATATCAACACTGAAAATGAGTCGTTTGTAATTCAAATATTAAAAAAATCTTCAAGTTTTCCCCTTTTTTAGTTGAGGATCCTGGTTTTGAGATGGGTCTGGATGAAGAAAAGCCAAACCCTATTGGCAATAACCAGGTGTTTGCCATTGATCTCAGTTGGCCTGAGAAAAATGATCCTTAAAAAAGGAAAATTTGGGGGGAAAAGTAATAATAAATAATAATCTGAGTTAAATGAAGAGGACCAAATTCCAGGCTTGATCCAACACGAGCAGTTTTAACCTGTTCGAATGGGACGGTGTAAAATTGGGGAGCTGGGACTGATCCCAGGAAGCCTTTGGAAGCAGGGAGTGAGTTATGGACCCTCTTGTTTTCAAAGGAACTTTTGGGATTGCTGCTTTGGAGACCTGAGCAGGGGCAAAATAACATCTGAGGGGGTTTTTTTTTTTTCTGCTGGCAACCAGCTCATTCCCAGGTCTGGAATTCCTTTGTTAATCGTTTCTCAGCTGCCCTCGTTTAGCAAACGCGGCTTGGCCGTGGTGGGCTTGGATGAGACCCCGGATGGAGGGACAGATTTCTCAAGGCTGCTTTCATGGGGTAGATGCTGCTTAAGGTGATTTTCTGGTGGATTAGGGTGCCTGTGAAAAATTCCTCAGTTGATGCTGCAGGAAAATTGGGTCTGTTCTGTTCCCGACGGAACAGGTGCAGTAAAGCTCCTCGTTCCCGGTTTATCCAGCTCTGGGGGCACATCTGCTGGCTTGGGCTTGGCTTCCATGCCCAGCTCATCCCGGCTTTCACTTTCCAGGGTACTAACTAGGTGATGACTTCTGGAGAGCAGTGTTTTCCTGCAGGAGATGCAGGGCCTTTCTGGACCATACTGTTGGTATAACTTGAAGGAGGCTCAGTATGGCACCGCAGAAATCCATGGAAATCATGGAATGCTTTGGCCTGGAAGGGATCTTAAAGATCATCAACCAGTTCCTGGTTGAATCTGGTCAACCCCCTGAAATCTGTTCATTACTAAAGCAGCCAAGCTTAGGGCCGTGGGTATTATCACTGAATAGCTTTTATTTCTCCTTTTCCCTGAGTGACATCAGATTCGACCAAATTATTTACAAGTTCCAGGAAACGGAATATTTTTAAATATTTGTGAACAGGATATTTCTTTGTGGGCAGGGAGGAGAAGCAGGTGGACGTTGCAGCACAGTTTGGCATCGGGATGGGCTTCCTGTAACTACATTTCTTCAGGTGTGGGTTCAGACACAGAAAATTTCAGCTGTCAGGGGAAATATCTGAATTTGGTGGTTTTTCTCAGTTGTTGCTGAATGTTTTCAGAAGTGGGAAAAATTAGCAGCATTAGCTAAGGTGACCCAAAAGGACAGGAGGTTCCTCCCTTGTCAAGTGCTTCCTTCATCACAGGGTTCCTCAGGAATGTTGGGAAAGATGCTGCCGTTGCGTTTGCGATGGTTGTGGAATATTCTCTCCTTAAATAAAGAGTCCTTGCTTTGTCATCACTGTTGGTCCCTCTGGGAGGTCTTTTGACCCGTGTGGAGCTGCAGGTTTCTCCCTGCTGACAATAGAAGGGGATAAAGACACGGACACCCGGGTTAATAGAGGCGGGGGTGAATTCAGGATTAATCAAAATCTGTGGATAATCCCTCCAGCTCCCCTTGGACCCATTTGAAAGCAGCAACACCAAAAGTAGCACAGGAATTTCCCTTGTTCCACCCCAATCCTCCAAAGATGTCCTTTGAGACACGAATGTAAAGTCTAGGATTTGTTTTGCACACCTGGGATGGCATTTCCTTTTAAAGGGAGGTGGGAATACTAACATGAAGGATTAGTATTTTTCTCGTTTTTCTTTGTTTTGTTTTGTTTTGTTTTTTTTCCAGTGTCTTATGGGAGCCTAAGTTATTTTTCTCTACCTCATATGTACAGCTTGTAGGTATAAATCTGATTCTGAGTGACTGTGGAGAATGTATTTAAGTTATTTAACATCTTTGTATAACATAAAAGAAAAAAAAAGCCAGAACAAATGAAACAATAAATGTATTTTAAATTATACTTGAAGCGTGCTCCTCTTTCTTCATGTCTCTTGGAGAAGGTCTGTGTGCAGTGGTTGTGGGAGACCCTTTGCCTCCTTCAGCCTTATTCCTGACTTTGAACTTGTCCTTGAAGCCTGATTTAAGCCTCCAAAGACCATAAAGCCTTGTAGGGTGGTGAGAGTGTTGTAGCGGTGCCATGAGCTGGAGAACTGTCTCTACACCCATTTTACACGAGGAAAGAGTGACTTGTCCACAGAAAGGCTGAAAGCCCCAGATTCCTGCTTTTTCCTCCCCCCAGACCTTCTACTCTCCCTGGGAAACAGCTCAGGAAGTAGGATCTGATTCGGGATTGTTGGAGAGTGCTCTGATTTGGGCCAGCAGTGCAAAGTTAAACGAGCTCAGGAGGCTGATGGGCTCCACCAGCTTTCCATGGAATTGCATAATCATCATACTTCTGTGGAGGAGTCATGATACCTTGGCAGAGTGGCACTGTCAGGATGTGACTGCAAAGGGACTCTGAT
Organism: Chiroxiphia lanceolata; assembly: GCF_009829145.1. Lineage (NCBI taxonomy): Eukaryota > Metazoa > Chordata > Aves > Passeriformes > Pipridae > Chiroxiphia > Chiroxiphia lanceolata. The sequence continues at coordinate 154,116,423 of NC_045637.1, forward strand.
CAAATAACTGGCCAAAGCTTGGAACAGGTTGGATGTGGCCAAATTTAGTCTGGATCAATGACAACAATTAAAAAAATTGTCATTATCCCAGGCTGCACATTGTCTTTCTTGATCAAATGTCCTTTTATTCTTCACAGTGGGCCCCTGGAGCTGTTCAGTACCTAAAAGTCGTGGCAGCTGAGCTTTAAGTAACCAGAGCCTGTTGTTGTTCATCTTGCAGCCTGCCAAGGGCTCAAACAGGGCTCATTTGGGCTTGCAAAGCCCTGAGAAAACACGTGGTGGCCCCTTATGCAGGTGCATGGAATGAGGTGGTGCTTCTTCCCCCAGCTGTGGGATATTCATGGAATCACAGAATATGCTGAGTTGGAGGGGATCCACAAGGATCTTTGAGTCCAACCCCCAGCCCTGCACAGGCCCGTCCCCAAGACTCACACCATGAGAGTTGTCCAAACCCTCCTGGAGCTCTGGCAGCCTTGGTGCTGTGCCCACTGCCCTGGGGAACCTGGTCAGTGCCCAACCACCTTCTGAGGGAAGAGTCTTTTCCCTGGTATCGGACCTCACCCTGCCCTGACAGTTCCCAGGTGCTGCTTTTCCAGGTGCGTGAGGAGAAAGTTCAGGAACCACCCAGCAGCCACCTGAGGTCCAGCTGCTCAAGATCCATCTCCAGGCATCCTTCTCGTCTCCCTTGGGGGTCAAATAATCATGTTAACATAAAGAACCTTCATGGGGTGGGGTAAGGAACGTCACATCACCAACAGTGGCAGCTCAGCTGGCAGGAGGCAGCTGCCCACCCTGCAGTCACTTCAGGGCTCTCACACACATGTCCAGGGACTTCTTACCAACTGTTTGACACCCTGTAGAGGCAACTGAGTGTGGTCCAAGTGATTCAAACAAGCAGAGAGACAACCCAGTTTGTGTGTCAGGCTCACTTGGGCACGGGATGGAAACACTGAGCTTGGAAAGAGCTTTAGCTCCAGCTGCCCTTTCAGTGCATCCCTGATAAAGTGCTCCACAACCCACGTTAGACCATTAAACAAGGGCTACTGCTCTCTTGGTGGTGTGCTGGGGGACATTCTAGTGGGAGGTGTCCCTGCCCACGGCAGGGGGGTTGGAATGGGATGATCTTTAAGGTCCCTTCCAACCCAAACCATTCTGTGATTCTATTCCTTTGAAAACTGGCTTGTGTCTCCAGAGTGTTTCCCCAAAGTCCTCTTGGTTGTCCAACTGTGTCCTTCCCATGCATTCAAACTCCTTGCATTTATTTACCTTCCCTTGTCATATCCTGCTGTGGTGCAGCAATCACATCCAGGCTCTTAACCAACCTTTGAGGAGATGGTTCCTTTCCACAGAATCAGCACTGTCCATCCTCAAAGAGAGGTGATGGATCTCTATCCAGGATCATGCTGATGCTGGGATGGTATCACACTCTTTTACTCCTCACAGCTTCTTATTCACCCAAGGAAATGTTGCTAAATCAGTTCAAAACTGCACAATAAATGCACCTCCTGCTTTTGCTCTGCTTTGTCCCTTCTTCTGACGAGGAAAAATGAACCAGGCAAATTCTCTGGCTGATGTTTGGTTTTCACAGACCCATGGAATGGTTTGGGGTTGGAAGGGACCTTAAAGCTCATCCAGTTCCAACCCCCTGCCATGAGCAGGGACACCTCCTCCTAGAGCAGGTTGCTCACCTTTAAAGTAAGAAGAGCAGATTGGAGACGATGGGATGGGAGGTGGATCTACCTCTGGTTTTAACTCCCACCAAACCCTTCAGTGCTACTCCCTGACTCCTTCAGCTTCCCAACTGACCTCTCATTACACTTCCTGGAATCGGGGAATGAGAAATCTCAGGCTCGAAACCTCCCAGCCAGCCTGGCCGGCCCCTTAAGGAGCTGCTAATGGGAGTCGTAAAGCCGCAGTAGCCGGGGATGGAGCAGCGTTTTGACAGCTGTTCCCGCAGAGGAAGTGGGTGAAACGGGAATGCATTGTAAGAAATTGGGATTAGAAACAGTGTCAAACGAGAGATTTCGTCTCCAGAAAAAATAGAGCGGGTTTCTCTTCCCCCTTCTCTCCCGTTGCTTCCCTCGGTGTCGCTGCTGCGTGGTGTCACCCTGCAGCTGTGGGTGTGATGAGCCCTGAGTAAAATCCAATAAAAAATAGAGGTGCCTTTAGTTTGGGAATAAATAAAGCCTGAACCTCTTACAGGCTTCCAGATACACTCAGGGATGTATTTGGTGTGGAATTGTTATGGAATCCATCCAGGAAACAAATGACTGAGAATGAGGAGGAAGAGAGAGAAAATAATGCTTGGGCAAATTTTGTACAGAACTTCCTCTTAAATATTCATGAAAGAAGAGAATCTGACTGTTAATGGAACAAAAATAATATTAATCACCAACAGATGAAATGGAGGAGTCAGGTCCCAGAATTATGGAATGATTTGGGTTGGAAGGGACCTTAAAGGTCATCTCATTCCACTTTCCACAGGACCAGGTTGCTCAGAGCTCTGTCCAGCCTGGCCTTGGACACTTGGTGTTGATTCATCATCATCATTAACATGTCTTGATGCTTTTGAAATCTCCTTGTAGAGGTTCTAACTGAGTTATTTAAGAGACAGATGTGATTCCTACTCCTTTTTCAGTCTAAATAGAATTACAGTCACAGGGCCAGAGAGGTGAAGGAGGGCTAAAATCAAGATGAGACTTGCCCAGACTCAAACCTTCCTCTCTCTGAGAGCTGCTCCTGGGACCAGTAAGTGCCCTCAGCATTATCTGAGGTGTGGGTGACCAGGAAAGGGACATTTCAGAATTCACCTCCTGCCCCTCTGCCGTGGGATGTAGACGGGATAGCAGCACGATTTCGGTGTTTCCCAGTGGATTTGCTTCCAGCTGGCTCTCCAGGCTCACACCAGAATCTTTCTCCTCCACTTCTGCCAACCACCAGCCCTGGCAGTGGGAATCAAAACTGGCTGGAGATGACACTGAATGTTTGAGTCCCTCATGTGCTGTTGGCTCCAGCACTTGGTGGGGGGGGGGGCTGTAGCCAGGCTGATAAATGGTTTAACTGCTGTCAAATCCAAATGGAGCATTTCCCTCCTTTGTGCCTGTTTGCCTTCCTTTATTTCTTGTGAGGAGTCCCTGGGGTGTGTACCCAGCTCAGAAGCTCTACAAGGACATAGTGAGGAGGGTGTTTATTTACAACTGAATTTTATTCCTGGATTGCATTGGCCATTAACTTTGAATTTTCCCACTTTTTCTACCAGCTGACGTTTGGAAAAACCAGGGAAAAAACCATCCTAGCTTTTTTTTTTTGGATCCTTTAAGCAGCCCAGCTCCAAGCCCTGGGATACAGAGTTAGGGAGAGGAGTTGCTCCCAGCTACTTGGAAAAGAGGAGGAGCCATTTCACTCTACATCCCTCTCCCAGGTCATCCCTACTCCTACTTCTCCTGCTTCCAAGAGTCCCACTGTGGGTGTAAGGAGCGGATTTGACTTTCTGGCCACAGTTAATTAAACAGAGTTCTCACTCTGATGCCTCCTGGCACAAACCAGCCCACACCCACCCTGTTAAACAGCCTTGGCCTTCCAGAACAAGGTGGCTCTGTGCAAAATGTCCCCTGGGAATGACCCTTGGCCCGTGTTAACATTACTCAGGAGCTGTTCTTCCACCTGAGCCCAAAGCAGGCCAGGGATTTTCTAATATCCTGACAATATATTTGACCACCTTCCAGCGCCCAGGAATGTTCCTTGCCACTCTTTTTTTTTTTTAAAGTGTGCTCAAATGGAGGCAGAAACTCAAGTGCTCCACAAATAATCCTCACGAGCCAAGCCTGAAGTTTTTTTATTGGTTGGTCCTTTTGATTCTGCTGGTGGAGAAACCACATTTCAGGAAGGTTGACCTTCCTGGCTGGCCAGGATTAAAGCAAGGCCCAAGTCCAGCACATTTACCCCTGAAGTGGTTTTTTTTAATGGTGAATAAATATAATTAGACCTTAAAAAACTCGTCAGTTTTTGGCTAAAACACGACCAGACCTTGAAAAAATCCTCATGTCAAGCGAGAACCAAAGTAGGGGTAATTAATTCGGGGGCTTATCAGTGTTTGTAGGTCCCTAAAATCCTCCCACTGCTTCATTCCACATGCTCAAGGACTGAACTGCTGTAATTCCTTTAATTACTTAACTGAGGTACCAATATAAGGAATTATATTTAATTACTTAACTGGGGTACCTATATAAGGAATTATATTTAATTCTTTGAAGTACCTATGTAAGGAACTATAGCCAATTATTTAACTGAGGTACCCATATAAGGAATTATATTTAATTACTTAATCGAGGTACCTATATAAGGAATTATATTTAATTACTTAACTGGGTTACTTATATAAGGAATTATATTTAATTACTTAACTGGAGTACCTATATAAGGAATTATATTTAATTACTTAACTGGGGTACCTATATAAGGAATTATATTAATTCTTTGAAGTAAATATATAAGGAATTATATTTAATTACTTAACTGGGGTACCTATATAAGGAATGCAGGTGGAATAACCTCCCCCTGTGGTTAATGGGGAGATAATCAGTGATAATCAGAGGTAGGTGCTGCCTTTCCTACACCTCTTTATCCCTTGACTATTCCTACCTTGGGTTGTCAATATGTACCTGTACTGGCTCTCAGGTATTTCTTCCTTGCGTGTTTTCTCCCTGGAATTGCCCACAAAAAAATGTGTGGATGTGGCACCTGGGAGATGGTTTAGTGGTGCTGGGTTAATGGTTGGACTTGATGATCCTACAGGTCTTTTGTAATCTTAATGATCCTCTGATTTCCACTCACATATCCTGTAAATTTAAAGGCTGGCAGCGTTCTCTGCAAGAATTCCAAACCCAGGGACTGACAGGAAACCTCCAGGAGTCAACAGGCAGACCCTGATGGGCTCAGATCCCAACTAATTTTAGGATAGCAATTATAAATATTAGAATTCAAATCCACAGCCTGTTTTCCAGCCCGTTTTCCACCTCTCCTTCCATGATGAACTACCCAGAATGGCATTTCTGTCCTGGCTGCTCTTTCATCTCTGGCCTTCTCAGCTTCCCCGGGCAGTGTTCATTTTCAAAGTGCTAATTACGAGGGCACTCATCATAAATTATCACTCATTTCTCCCTCTCACTTGCAGGGGAGGAATTCCTTGAGGGATTAGGCCAGGTTGGACAGGGCCTGGAGCAACCTGGGCTAGTGGAAGGTGTTTGGAACAAGATCGTCTTTAAGGTCCCTTCCAACCCAAACCCTTCTGGGATTTAATGATTCTGCTCCTTAAAGGCTCTCTGTGAGTGATATCCCGGGAGAACTGGGGGAGGGCTGTGGGAATGAAGTGAAAACAAAGGTGGTTTGCCACTGGATGGACCTTCAGCCCTAAGGAATCCCCCAAAATCTGCTGGGAAATCCTACCAGTTAACCCTGCTCGATGGCTCAGGCAGAGGGCTGAAATCCCACTGCTTTTTGGAAGAATTAAAGATGAAAAAACGGGGTTAATTAGTTCTAATAAGGTAGCACTTGAAGTATTTGACACACCTCAAATGTCTTTCTCCTGCCTTTTTTTTTTTTTGAGGCACCAGTGAGTGTCCTTTGCCTGATTTGGTGTCTTGGGGAAACCTCCCAGCCATCGAGGCTGCTCTGCTGTCGTGTTTTCCACGAGCTTCCTCTCCCTTGTTCTTCTGTTTGTTGTCTCCCTAGTCAAGGAAAATCCAACAAAAGCTCAGATTTCCCTTCCTCGAGTGGGATTGACCTCCTTTGTGCCTGTTTACTTTCCTTTATTCCCTGTGAGGAGTCCCTGGGGTGTGTACCCAGCTCAGAAGCTCTACAAGGACATAGCAAGGAGGGGGTTTATTTACAACTGGGTTTTATTCCTGGATTGCATTGGCCATTAACTTTGAATTTTCCCTCTTTTTCTACCAGCTGACATTTGGAAAAACCAGGGAAAAAAACATCCTTGGTTTCTTTTGGATCCTTTAGGCTGATGATGGTCTTGCCCAAACCTTGCTGGGTTGAGTTTTCCATGATTCCCTCTCCCTGCTGACCTGGTCCATCTCAGCTCTGATGGCACTGAAATGTTATTAATCATCTGCCACCACGAGAAATTACTTCACAGGCAGTCAAATCATTTGTTTCCCTATTTCCAGGTCCCAGAGGAAGGAATTCCAAGTTGCATTTCGAGGTGGTGGGAACCTTCAATCCCTCAATCCTACGTGCTCCAGTGGGTGTCTCCTGCTGTTGATTCCCTCAGGGATAGTTTGTGGAGCCTCTGAGTGATTTTAATTACTGAATAAACAAAAGAAAAGATGCCAAATGCCTGCTTTGTGTCCACCTGGTTGGTTCCACGCAGGGAAGTTGGGGTTTTTCTTTGTGACAGTAAGTGGAATTTTGATTTAAAAGTGCTGCAGTGGGAAGGTTTTGCTGGTTCCACTTTCGGTCATGAAGGTGCAAAGTGAGGAGGGAAAGGCACACGTGAATTTTTCTGAAGCTTCAGCAAGGCTTGGTGACAGAAAAGGAGCTGGAATGGGATACTCCAACAGCATAACCAGGACATTGGTGATCCATGACTGCAGGGGATTGGATGATATTTTGGGTTGTTTCTTTTCTATCTGTGCAAAAAGCGATTTTTTTTGTTTGCAATACGAGAAAAAAAATGTTAGAAAATGTAAGAATTTCTGAATTCAGAATTCTACCTGAATTTCATCAGCCGTGATTGCCTCGTGAAAATCCAAATTCAGTTATTTCTATTCCCACTTTTCCCTGTGGGATTGGCCTCCTGGTCACACCAGACTGTCCTAAAGCACCACATGTCCCCTCCCTGGGGGTTGTGGGGGGAGCTTGGGCTGTGTCAGAGCAGTGACAGGACACATTTGAGCTGGGACCCTCATTAAAAAAAAAAAAAAAGATAATATTTTCAGTGTACGGAAATCCAAAGGAAAGGATGGCAGGGAGGAAATTTGCCAAAATGAGCAATATTTTAATGAAAATCAGAGCTGAAAGCCAAGTTCTCCACTGCAAATATTTATGGGAATTTTTGGTCACCTGCAGATAAAAGGGCCCTCAGAGAAGATCATCACTGTTATACTGAAGCTTTCTGATTCCATTTCTTTCCTGCTTCCAGAATCAACCCAAACTACCTCAGTTTTCCCTCTCATTACCCTGAAATCATTTGGCACCTGGGATGAGCTGCAGCACCTTCTTTCTCTCTCTCTTCTCTCTCTCTTCTCTCTCTCTTCTCTCTCTCTTCTCTCTCTCTCCTCTCTCTCTCCTCTCTCTCTCCTCTCTCTCTTCTCTCTCTCTTCTCTCTCTCTTCTCTCTCTCTTCTCTCTCTCTTCTCTCTCTCTCCTTTTCCCTTTCTCTTTTTCCTTCTCTTTTTCCTTTCCTTCTCTCAGTAGGTACCAGCACAAACCAGCCAGTGATGTTTCTGTTGCTGTTCTGATTGTTGGATCCGGGGAAATCTGTGTTGAGGTCTGGCCTGAGCTGTGTTTTGGACCAGGAGCTGAACCAATCCTGGAGATATTTTAGTCAGGATTTCTTGTCTGACTCATCCAATGCTTTGCAGGGTCCTGCACTTCTCCAGTGCTATCTCAGGAAGTTTCTATCTGCATCTTATCTTTTCACAACTCCTTATCACTGTGGTTGTGTCAAAGGTACTGATGGACTGAAGGTCCCTTCACCGGCATGAGTTGGTGGTTCAACCTCCCCTCCTTCATCTGAGGAGCAAAGCAGGGCAGGGGAGACACTTCAGCTCATCCCAAAGGACATGAGGTGTCCGTGTCTGGGCAACTGGGCCCAGCCTTGGACCTCCCAAGTGCAGTCTAAAGATCTCACTGCTCTGACTGCACCCAGAGAAGGCTCTTGGTGGTCTTTTGGGATCTTTGATGGTCAAGAGGGATTCAGCTCCAAGGAAAATTCTGGAAAGAGCTGCCAGCTATGCCTGGCTGCCAGTCCATGGCTGCCTTTGCTTTCTTCCTGAGCTGGGATTTCCTCACCTCCCCTCACTCAGGGGGCTGAATTTCCTTACCAGGGAAGTAAAGGGCTATTCCCACCTCATGAGAGGAGTCCAGCCAAAGCCACCCAGAATGGGGGACGCTGGTACAAAGTGGCAGCAGCAGCACCTCAATCCCTGTCCCCTTGGAGCCCATCCCAGTGACCACAGCAATGACCCAAATGTCCTTTTTGCCACCAGGTGGAGCCGGGAGAGAACTCCTTGGAAAGGGCCAGCTGAGAGCACCCCGGGAATGCCCAGCCTCTGGTGGATAACCAAAAAGAGGAACTTTTATTTAGTCATTTGGTTGTTTCCCTCCCTCCTCCCAGCCTAGGAAATTCGTGTCCCGCTGAGAAATTTCTTCCCCCAAAAAAAAATCAAAGGAGGGGAAATTGCAAATGATTTAGTCCGCGATGAGTGAACTCCTGCTCCGTGGCTGGCTGCAACTCTGGTGACATTTGAGATCCCTTCCAACCCAAACCATCCCGGGATTCTGGGATTCCATGGCTGACTGTTGGCTGGGAGGAGCAGCTGATGCAACGCTCATTGTTTACCTCGGAGAAGAGAAGTGAGGGGATGAGAAGGAACCTCCCCCCCACCAGCTCAAACCACCCTCACCGGGGAGCTGCCGCTGCACAGAGCAGAGAAATGTTTGCTCCCAGGAATCATGGAATGGTTTGGCTTGGAAAAGACCTTCCAACTCATTCCAACCCCCTGCCGTGGGCAGGGACACCTCCCACTAGCCCAGGTTGCTCCAACCTGGCCTTGGACACTTCCAGAGATGGGGCAGCCACCTCTTCTCCACCTCACCGCCCTCACAGGCAAGAATTTCCCTCTCAGTTTTCTTCCCACCCCACCGGTGTGTTTGCAGCCTCCCTTTTTTCGCTTCGCCCAGCTGGGCCATTCCTTCCTCCAGCTGCTTTATGTCTTTTCCATGCGCTGGAAATCCTTCCCAGGGCTGCTGGAAAGGCTTTGCAAGCTCTCATGGAGGTACCATAGGTAATAAAATACATGTTACTGGATGCTGTGCAAACAAGTGAGGTCACTGTGTTTAGTAAATCTGTTTTTCCCCCGGCTGAGGATAAAACCTTGTTCTCTCAGAATGCTGGAAAGTCTTAACACCTTCCTTTTTTCCCCTCTCCTTTTTCTTCTTGTGCTCGTTTTTAATTCCCTCTGCTGGTTCCCCTTGTGAGTATCCCACCTCTTTATCCAATGTCGTTATTGTTTTTATGTAAGATCTTTGGGTTTTAGGTAAGATATTGGTTTTTTGGCCAAGATCTGCCTTTGGTGAGCAGTCTCTCAGCCCACAATGCTGCCTTTTTCTCAGCAGAGAAGCTGAGGATCACTAATAGCAGCTTTATTTTCCTTGGCACTTTGCAGAGCTGGAGCCACCCAGCCTTTCCTTGCCTTCTTAATCAATACTAAATGTCTGACAGGGCAGGCAGCTTCCCTCTGCAAATAATTATTAATCAGTGTCGAGGGGTTTGAGTGGTGAAGGGATAATAAAAATAAGCTTTTAGGATGGGAGGGAATGGGAAGGTGACGCCTGAATTGGGTTTTGGCAGAGGGGGCCTGTGTTTATGTCAGTTGTTGGTATTTAGAGTCGATCTAAGAAAGAAATTTTATATAAAAAGGGAGGTAAAACACTGGCACAGGTTTCTCAGAGAAGCTGTGGATGCCCCAGCCCTGGAAACATTCAAGGTCTACTTGGATGGAGCTCTGAGCAACCCGTTGAAGATGTCCCTGCTCCTTGCAGATGACCTTGAAAAGGTCCCTTCCAGCCTCAAACCATTCTATGATTTAAGCCCACATCAAGCCTAGACTTAAAATTTAAGTTCTGAAGTAGCTCAAGTTATATATTGACTATTTAATTTAATTTAAGGAACATTTAGGTTCTTAACTGAATAAATGTATTTAGAAAACAAAGAGTCCAAGAACTAAAATCCTGAGAAAATAAAGAGTTGGCTCTACATAACCACTGTTTGAAGTCCTGTACTGCTGCTGAATGCATTGATTAAAGTATTTCAATTCCTTCAATTTAAATATAACAATTTCCTTGGAAGTGCATCTTTCTGGGAACGAAATAGTTGGGCAGTTTAAATTCTTGGAGAGCAGGAACAACCCCCACTCTTTCTGACCTTCGTATTGCAAAGCCAACGGGCAGTTTTCTGAAGGAATGTTTTCCTGTTGGAAAAAGGTAATTTGATAAAACTGATATGGTTTGCAAATGGTAATTCTGATGAACTTCCATTAACAAGAAAAGCTTTTGTTTTCAGATTCAGAGAGTGTTTCTATTCCTATTTTTTTTTTCCCTTTTATGCTGCAGCATCTTGGTTACAGACGCCATAAATACAGAATAAATATTTCCTATTAAAAATACAGAAACAATAAACCTCAAATCCCATCCAAAAAAATTACCTTTATTGCCACGGACGTTTTAATCAACTGCAAGGATCCTTTTCTCTGTATTGTAGGAAATTTTGAAAATGTTTGGCTTTCCTTCAGATCCAGACTGGAAAGGTGTTTGTGAAAGCCTGGGATTTACCACGGAATGGACAATTTGATCCCTCCCCAGCTCCGGTGCTTGCAGGTAACGGGCACTTCCCGGTGCTTTTTAAGAAGGATCCGGGAACAGATTGTGGACCAGACTTTCCAGGAACGTGGTGGAACCCCCTGTTGCCTGAGGAATGCTCGAGCTGATTTGACAAAGCCCTGGAGAACATGTTCTTGAGGGCAATTTGGGATTGGCAGGCAAGTGGCCGGGTTGACTTAAGACATTCTTTCTGCTGCCCTGAAGGGAGGACAAAATGTTTATTTTGGTTTCAGGGTTTAATAGGTTTGGAGATATTTCAAGCTACTGGAGGCTTCAAAATTATTCAGCCCAGAGAGTTCTCCGTAGTTTTTTTATTTATTTATTTTTTTTCCAGGATTAAGGAGTAACAAAACCACATTATCGACACGAAACCTTTCTCGTGGCAGTGTTTGGGTCAGAAAGCCCCTTTTCCACCTGAGGAATGGGATTTTAGTAGGGACTGTTTTCTCCCCTGTGCCACTGAACCTCGTGCGACCTTCGGCCGATTCGACTTGGGAGAAGTTGCACAAGGGAGAAATAAAATTCCTCAGGTGAGTATTAATCCCTCAAATGAGTATTAAGTCCTCAAGTGAATATTAACACCAATAAAATAGCTGTTTTCTGCAGTAGGGATGATGTCTCATGGCTTCCTCCTCTTCCTTTCCGTTGGCTGTTGCCGTTTCCGCGGGGCTTCGGGGGGAAATTTGTTTTCTCCGGGACGTGGAGACTTTCCTGCCTTTCAGTTTTCCAGCTGCACGTCAGGGAGCCAAAACCCCTTGGAAACTTCGACTCAGAGGGGAAACAGGTGATGAGAACTCTCTGTGAGTGAGGCCGGAGCTGGAGGGTGGCTGCAGGAATACGGCATTCCAAGGGTTTTACATGGAAACGCCGACCTGCTGGAGCACGGAATGACCCTGCTGGTCTTTTTTTTTTTCCCTTTTCCCCTCCTTTTTTTGCTTTTTTGTCCCTCTTCCTTTTCTCCCGCCTCTTTGAATTGTGTGTGTCCTTTTCACTGTGTGTGTTTTGGATGAGGAGGAACCTCCCGCTCTCTCGTGTGACGGGATTCGAGGACGGGCCCACCAGGAGCAGATAAAAAACCTCGGGAAACTTCCCAGTTCCAAGCGTTGAGTCACCAGAAGAGCTGATTTGAAAGGACAGCTGTACTAACATTGACTAAGATGCCTATTAAAAATATTGGCAAGTCGAGGGAAGGGATCACTCGGTATTTGATCATCCATTTTGGAAATTAGCAAAAACAATCCACAGAGATTCTGAATAATATTTTCATGTGGAGATAAGGAACTTTTCCTTCGTGGGTGTTTTTTAGCCTTTTTTACGATTTCCTCCCGATTTCACTCAGGAAATGGTAGAAACACAAAATACTCCTACTCTGGTGGGGCCGATGTTTGAAACAAAAACAGAAGCCTGGGGTGCATTTCGTGAACCTAATTATGATTTTCCCCCATGATCCATTATTCCCTTTATTAGCCTGTGACAAACTGCCTGAGGTTTCTGGGAAACGAGGAATTAACTGCGTGTCCTCCAGGGCTCAGTTTGTGTGTGGGTTTGTGCCTGGGTAAGGCACGAAGCTCTGGGGGCAGCTGAAGACTTTTTGGGAAAGTCCTCAGGCAAGAAGACCTCTTTTCCATGGGATCAGATGGACATTGCAAGATCTCCAAAAAACCCGATGTTCAGGTGTTGTATTGGGATATGCTGCATCTCCAGAAAGCCTCGTGTTCAGGTACAATTTTTGGGATATCCTCCATCTCCAAAAAGCCCCATATTCAGTTGTGATTTTTGGGATATGCTCCATCTCCTAAAATCCTATATTCAGTTGTGACTTTTGGGATATGCTCCATCTCCTAAGAGCCCCATGTTCAGCTATGATTTTAGGCTACGCTCCATCTCCAAAAAACCCCATATTCAGGTATGATTTTTGGTATATGTTCCATCTCCAGAAAGCCCCATGTTCCTCTATGATTTTAGGATATGCTCCATCCAAAAAGCCCCGTGTTCAGGTGTGGTTTTGGGATATGCTCCATCTCCAAAAAGCCCCATGTTCAGGTGTGATTTTTGGGATATACTGCATCTTCTAAAAACCCATTTTCAGGTGTGGTTTTGGGATATGCTCCATCTCTAAAAAGCCCGTGTTCAGCTATGATTTTAGGATATGCTCCATCCAAAAAGCCCCGTGTTCAGTTGTGATTTTTGGGATATACTCCATCTCCAAAAAGCCCCATGTTCAGGTGTGGTTTTGGGATATGCTCCATCTCCAGAAAACCCCATGTTGAGGTGTGATTTTTGGGATATGCTCCATCTCCTAAAATCCCATGTTCAGTTGTGATTTTTGGGATATGCTCCATATCTAAAAAGCCCCATGTTCAGGTGTGATGTTGGGATATGTTCCATCTCCAAAAAGCCTCATGTTCAGGTGTGATTTCTGGGATATGCTCCATCCAAAAAGCCCCATGTTCAGGTGTGGTTTTGAGACCACCTCACAAGGTTTGTGCCTGTACCTGACAATCCTAAACCTGCATGGATTTTATCCCTCAGGAACATCTTGCTAAGCCCAGGAAGGTGCTCATTCATCCAGAGCATTGTTTTATCAAAGTTGAGGTGCAGTGTTGAACCTCAAACCCTTGAAAACAGGAGGAACTGCTTATTTTTCTCTGATCATTCCAGATTGGGATGATCCTGGTCCTTTGCATGCCCAAAGAGAGATAAAAATGCAGGGCAGAGGGTTAGGATGACTTTGGTGAGGAAGGACCAAATTCCTGGCATCAAGGTGAGCTTCAGGGAGGGATTTTCCTTGAGTTTCCTTCCAGGGAATCCCAATCTTTCTACTTTCCCCCTTCCCCCTTTATCCCTTGCCATAGTGGGAAGTAACAGTGAAGGAGCTTTACTGTTTTTCTGCTCCCACCAGGGATTGTGGGGAATATCAGAACTGGATTCAGTGTGGAGACCTCTCGGGACCTCTGGAATCACAGAATATCCTGAATGGGAAGGGACCCACACGGATCATCCAAACCCAGCTCCTGCAGATGTAGCATTTCTCTACTGGCCCACATCTCCTCACCCATCTCTATCTGGGGTTTGTTGGACATCAGGGTCCCTTTTGCCATTTGATTCAACACAAATGATCATTTTGATGAGAACAAAGTAACTTTTTGTGTGGAAATGACCTTTAACTGAAGAGATAAAAAGTGTATTTCCTGTTTTCTTGGCAGAGGAGGGAGGGGCAAAACGTCTTTGCTTGTGTAAAGATCCGGTGCAAACGAGTTGAAGCTGAACTTGAGGATCTCAAAGATCTTTTCCAACCTAAAGGATTCCTTGATTTTCTGACAAAGCCTGTTTGTGTGAGCCCGTGTGCAAATGAAAGCAAAGTATAAATAATATGAGTAAGAAACCGTTTTTTTCCTTCCCCAAGTGCCATAAATAGTTGCTTTTTTAAAGAGTTTTCACTTATTTTTCTTACATCAGGACAAAACTGGGCTCCCTAAGCACTTGTCACAAAATAACAGAGACAGGGAGGCTCCCCATGGCAGAACAGCCAAAGAACTGACCAAGAGTGACCCAGGTTGTCCTGAAATCTGAATTTAGGCATCCCATGGACGAGGGAAGGTGCAGCCCCACCCAGGGCAGGTGCTGGAGGGAGGGTGAGGGGTTGATACCGTGACAGATGAACCTTTGCTTCATTTTTCTTTAGTATTTGTGTGTAAATTCCGTGGTGGTCCTGGTGGTGTCCTCCCTGTTCCAGAGGAAAGGATGGAGGGACAGGAGGGATCTGCATCCATTCCTTGTGCTGATGCTTGAGGAAAGTCATTCTCTCACCAGAGATAATTTGCACTGCCAGGCTTGTGGCAAGTGTTGCAAAAACTGGGGGATCTTCTGCCTTTCCAACCTTTGAGGAAAATAGGAAGAATGACTGGGGAAGGAAACCATGGAAAGAGAGCCAGAACCTCCCTCTTCCCCCAGGTGCCTTCACCAAAATCCTCCTCCCCCTCGCCGCCCTGGTACCAGATATTGAGATTTGTGCTGCTCTCTGAGGAAAATCCCTTTTCCCAAAGCGTTTCCTGTTGCCAACCTGCCAGCAGAGGTTCTGAGATCCCATCCCCAAAGCCTGTGGCACCCTGACCTGTTCCTAGGGAACCCACTGAAAGCCTGTTCCCTCCCCAGCCAGAGCCCACCCAGTGAGAAGCAGGTTGGTGGCTTGACAAAACTCAGATTATTCTGTCCAGAAAACTCCACTTTTAATGGATTAAACATCTCTGCCTTTTGTGGTCGCCCTCTCAAGAAAGGAAATCACTGCAAGAAGAAAATGTTGAGCTGGGGTGTATTTTCCTCTTTTGATTCAGAGTCATTTTTCTTCCCTCCCTGCCTTCCTCCTCTCCTGCTTCCCTGCAAACAGAGAAGTAAATTTTGTCTCCCTGATATTTCTTTGGCTGAACATGATTCGCCTCCACCGGTGCTTTAAATCAAGGTAATCAAAATAATCGTGTTCTTTTAATCCATCCACTGGACCCAACCCTGTGTACTCCACATATACTTTTTTTTTTCCATTTTTTTTTCCCTAAGGTTTGGCTCTGACATCACTGAAACGCTGCAGCAAAATCTCAGGGATAAACCAGCATTGTTAGTTAGTTCCTCCTTTCATCCCCAGCCAAACACCCGCAGCTCTCCACAGGCCTCAAAGAAGACCTAAAAATGGCCAAGGAGGATTCCTTCTCCAGGGCTGTGCTGCTACAAGAAGTGGATTCCTGAAGGAGGAAAAGCTGGAGTCACGGATTCCGGGAGAATTGTAAGGAGAGGGGGAAAGAAATCACGACAAAAATCAAAGAGGAGGGTGATATCAAGCAGGAGAGCTCTGTCAAGGTAAAAAACCATCACAATTTGCTCCAGCTGAAGATTTGACACAGGTTCTTCCACCTGAGTCTCCCAGCTGCAGTGCAAGGACGTGGAATCAGGGCTGGTTTTCCTCGTGAAGCCCCTAAACACGAGCTCCCGAGTTCTCCTGATCCACCCAAAGGGCTGCTCAGCAGAAAGATCCGAGCACCCTCTCCCCTCTTCCAGCCCATCCAGGCTGCTCTGGACCTCTTCCACAACTGGGAATGGTGGTGGTGGAATGGATTTACCTCTTGAGGCACTGAGATGCTCATAAGGATTATGGAAACTCCACCAGCAAGTTGGGCAATATCAGATATCCAAGCCTTCGGTCTTTGTTTGGGATCTAAATCTCCTATTTGCTGTCTGAGGAGCTTTCTCCTCTTGCTTCCAGGGCTAAACCTACTGGAAAACAGGATTTTTCAGCTCAGATGAAACATTTAATACAAACTTTGTTGTTTAAAGGACCGAACTGGTATCTCTGCATGGTTCCAGACTAGATTGGAAGAAGAGAACTGGCTGGACTGCAAGATCCTTCTCCATATTCCACTCCCAATTGTGGTATTCCCTGGTTTTGGAGCTTCTTTTGTAGAAAAGACCTGCTGCCCTTCATAAAACCACTACAGGTGGTTACCACTGTTAAAAATAGAGGCTTGGGGGCCTAAATCTTGATGTGCAGAAAATCAGAGAGAAAGATGCATCTAAAAACACACCCAGCTCCTGAAAATGCTGTGTGTGTTCTTCCCCAGTGCTCTGAGAACAAGAGCTCTTGGAAATCAGTTAAATTTTGCCCCCAGTCTCCGTACACCCGATATCAGGGAGACTGCAGCAATTCCTCACTGGAAATCTTGGCTCTGGGAAATTACTAGAAGTTCCTGGGAAGTTCCCAGCTCGAAGTTTCAAGGAATCTCGCTGGGAAGTTATGAGTAACTGGAAAACAACGAAGGCCCGGGGTTGGCTTTCCAGCAAACCATTTATTTTCCCAGAGAAGTCCCCTTATTAATTTTTATGGTGCATAAATACCAGAAAACCCGACACCGTTAATTAGTGACTGGTTTTGGTCTTTGTGCTCAACTCAGTTCATTCCAAGCCAAACTGGGATCTTTTTTCTTTTTTTTTTTTTCTAATTTTTTTGGTAAGTTTTAGAGAAAAGTACGTGTGTGGGTAGATGGAGTTTGGTGTTTGCGAGCAAGTCTGATCCTAATTTAAATTAGTGCAATTTTCTTTTCTGCTCCAATCATTGAGAATCTCTCTTCCAAGACATTTTTCTTCCCATCTACCCCGTGTGTCCTGGGTTTATGGATAGACACAGGATCCTGAAGGGTGAATTCCATTTGGTTTAGATCTTGTCCCAAAATCTGTTGGCTCTTGCACAGGTATACATGGGCATCTTTAAGGTGGCAAGAGAGCCCTTTTGGGAAGTGTCTTGCTGAGGTGATCCCAGTGCTGGATGTGGATTCCATCTCTACTCCAAAAGCAGGAGGAGAAAGGCAGGAGACAAAAGCTCCACAACAGATCCCTGCCTGTGTCTGCACAGGGGGGCTCCAGCAGCAAGAGGCACTTTGGTTCCCAGAGTGGCATCAACATGTTCCTCCTCTGATACAGAGGTCCCTGGACTTGACCTTCACCCCTCTTGTCCACCCAGAGGAGGATTTGGATGGGCCCTTGAGTTGTAATCCAGGGAGATTCTCTCAACCCGGATCACCTGGAGTTTGGAGAAGACACCCCAGACATCCCTGACTGTCAGGGACCAAGCTGCAGTTCCTCTCTTTGCTGGCAGTTGCTGACAGGTTTCTTCCTCGTGTGGAGTTTGTTTTAAGGCTTATATGGTGGGGCCATCATTTAAAAAAATTAAAAACCAAACCACAACAGATAATCACACCAAGAATCTGATCTATGGAATTCTTGAACCTGAGAGGATTTGAGTGTGATGAGTTATTGGCCACTGGGACTGGTAAAGGATGATGTTTCTCCGTGTCTGCATGTGCCAGTAAATCACTGAGAGGTCTAACTGTAAATCTATTTGCATTTTGGAAGCATTCCTTAGGTATTGTGTTAACCCTTTTGTTGTCAGGCTGGATTTCAGCACCAGTTCCAGCAGGACTTCCAGAGGTCCACAAGAAGTGAAGGAATCAGGAGGCACTGATTCCTCAGCACCTAATTCACTCAGATCCCAAGAAAACCTGTCAAATCTAAATATCTAGGCCCAGTTTGGTTGGAAAACCTTAGAGGTTGGACCTGCTGGCAGGATCACACACTGGTGGTGTGTCTGTCCATCACACCCTCACCCAATCCAACACCATCCTCCTGTGGAGACCAAGCCTTGGCTTTGTGTCAAGGTCTTCTTGCACATCCAACACTTCTGTTCCAACTCCCACCAAGTCAGGGCAAGAAATCCACCTTACAAGGTATTTTTCTGTATCCTCCACTGTCACATTTGACGAAAGATTAGATTGGTTACACCTCCTGCCGGGTTTAGGTGTAAAATTCTTTCAAATCTCTCCATCTGGAACGGATTTTCCTGGTTTCTGGGAAGGGTATTGATGGTGTGTGAGTAGCTCCAGCTGAGAGGAGAGCCTGTTCCATTTGTCACTGCTCACACGGTGACTGATGGCTGACAACAGCCAATTTGCAAATTTACCTCCCAAATCATTAATTCCTCCTTTTTTTTTGTCACAGGAATGGTAGAACCTCAGTACCTCTGTTAGCTGGAGGACTGTGTGTGTGTTTGTTTGAAGAGGTGGGTGAGGGCTGAAGGTTGCCAGGGTTTCTTCTCCCACAAAAGGAGGAGGTGGGAAGGAGGCAAACCAACACATTTTCTTCTTCACTGTGACATGTTTTCTCTCACTGCCAGATCTCAATGTCCCCCCTCACTCCCAGCTGTTGTGCAGTAAAGCCACCAGGAAATATCAATCAACCCATCCAGACAGGTTTGGTGACTTGGTTATTTCTCACCACCCTCTACTTAATGAAGCAGTTGTTAAACAGAGGAGCTAATTCCAGAAGCCAACAGAAAACAGAGCGAGGAGCTCAGCAGACTGAAAGCATTTTGCCTCCAGGCACTGCCAACCCTCCTGAACGAGAAGACAAAGTGAAAATTGGAGATCTGTGCGCTCAGACCGCAGGGCTGGGAGGACGGAGTTGTCTGAGTGTACGTTGGTGAGAAATGGTGTGAAAATTACATGTCTCCCAGAGTCCAGCACAGCTGGGGAGCACCCAGGGGTATGCACTGCCCTGGCTTTCTGCTATTCTTGGCTCCCTTCGTCCCTCTGAAGTGGCAGATGACCTCTTGAGAGGCTCCATACATGACATGATCCGTGTGCTTCGTCAGAACTCCGTGCGGGATTAACGCGCCGTTCGCTCGGGGGAAAACCTCGGGGTCTTGGGGAGGCTGGAGCTCGGTGTCATTCGGGGAAATTCACCCCCTGAGTGGAGCACTCGGGAATTTTGGAGCCTTGGGAACAGCCTGTGTGTGTTCGGCTTGACCTTAGGCCGTACTGTGATATCATCCACAGCAGGTTGTGCAGGGAATGCTGGAGGCACTTCGGTGGGATGGGATAAGAGGAGTGAATGTTCTCCCTGGGACTCTCTTTGCTTTGCTGCTCTCCACCAGTGATCCACCAGTGCGTGGGCACAGGGATCCCCTCAAGAGGCTGCTTTATAGCCCAGTGACTTCACTGAACTCGGTTTTTTGCTGTTTGCCTGAAATGCCTGCTGACATCACAGCTGAACTGGAGACAGACTGCTCTGTGGCTTGGGAGATGGAGGTGCAAGTCCCCCAGCGTGTTCTGGACAAGTCACTTCAGCCTCCCCCTGCCTTGGCTTTTTTACTTTTCTCAGAAATGAAATGTTTTGGTTTTAAGCAAAACTCCCCCCCCATCAAATGGTTTTTCCCTCCAGATTTTATATTTTAGATGGAAATTTTCTAAAAGTCGAGGTTTGATTTGTTTTGTTTTCCCGGTTCCAGTTCCTGTTGGAGAACATTTTTTTTTTTTTTGTGGAAAACACAGCTTTTCCCATAAAGTGTTCTGAGCTCCACCAAAGGAAAGTGCAATACAAGATCTATTATTCTTGTGGTGCCTTTGGGGTCAGGACACATCCATTGGTCACGTAGCCTTACCCAGGGTGCTCTCCTGGAACGGGAATGCTGATGGGAGACAAACCCTCAAGGACATGGTTTGGGGTTTTTTGGGTCTATTTGCTCTTTAAACATTTCTTAAACCTCTTCTTAAATGCAGGTTTCTGCTCCCTTTTTTTTTCCTCTTTTTTCCCAACTGTTTCCAAAGGGAGGAATCCCAAATCCGTTCCTCCAGCCTTTTTTTTTACTTTTTTTTTTCTATGTGGAAGTACCACACACAGCTCTGATTACCCTCCTTCACCTCTCCCCCTCCCCACTCTTCATCCTCTGCCCCGGATCCCTCCCAAACACTTGGGTTTGGCTCCTTCCTGAAGCCAGTTTGGTTTTCCTTCAAGAAGCCTTTCCGCAGCTCTTGTTGCAAACCACACATTAGCAAAGCAATGAGCTCCTCCAGCCCTCTTTGCTCCTTGCTGGCTGTTGGGAATCCAGGAAAAAAAAAATAATACAATCTGTCCTCAGGAATAACAAACATCCTTCCCCTGTCTGCAGACCTGAGTGAAAAATGGGGATGTTCCAATCCCGGAGCAGAAATTCATCCCTAAAGTCCAGGACTTGCAAGGAGTTGTGTCACAACCCTGAACTCTTTTACTGACCCTTTTGGTGGATTCTCTGCCTGGTTTGGAGCAGAACCCACGACCTGGAGGGGAATGTTTGATTTAAAAGGGAACCTGGAGTTTAATTGTCCTTTGGGTTTGGCTCTGCCGCGAGCGAAGCCCCGGTGAGCGTCTCGCAGAAAGGCAGCAAACCCCAAACCCAGGCAGGGCTGACTCGCTTCAGTTTATTTTGTTTCATTCACAGGAACGTAAACCAAGAGAAAAATGGTTTAAAAGCAGGGGGGGTGTGAGCAGAGGAGCCGGAATGTGACGGAGGAGAGGGAATGAGGAGTAATTTGGCAGCAGCCGGCGGCGATGGCTCGGCGCGTGTTCGTGCCCGGCTCTCAGATCTCAAACCACGACCTCGGGTTTCTCACTTGGCCACCAGACTCGGTGGGGAGTCAGGACTCTGAGAAAGACACCAGGAACCTTCCTGGGGCTGCAATAACGAGGTTTAATTATCAGTTAGCTGTCTGGGGTTGCGGATGGGGAGGTATCAGCGCGTTCGTCTCCGCAGACGCAGACTGGAAGGCACACAGGGTGTGTGGGATCCAACCCTGGCTTTGAAGGGGATTCTGTAATTTAAAATTCACTCTAAACTTTACCCAGAAGTTAATCCCCTTCCTTACCCTCTCTCCCCCAGATTGCTTGAATAACATGAATCATTCCACCCCGTGCATGTCAGACAAGGACATTTTCATCTTAAACTATTAATTTTCTTTTTCTTTTTTTTTTTTTTTCTGGAATACAATGTTATCAAAATCAACATTTTCCCATGTGACATTCCCATCTTTTTACATGAAAAAAAAAAAACAATATTCCAGATTTAAACCTCCCAGAGACTCAACAGCAGCCTAGATCCTAACAAATTTTGGCACTGCTCCTCGCTTTGCCACTGGTTAAAAACAACCAAACCATGGTCAGAGGGTTGGAATGCCCCACTCTGCACCACTGGGAAGGAAAAGACTGGGATGAAAACATCACTGACTGAAGTCCAGGTTCTGTTTTTGCTGCACACCAAGACCCTGAGATGTTCTTCAGGTCACAGGTATCAATAGTGACTTTCAAATGTGGGTGTTTTAAAGCCCATCCTTTCCTCTCTCTTTTTCCTTCTGTGGCTGATGTTTTTTATTGTTTACTCAGGGTTCCCTGTTCCTCCTTCCTCTGCCCAAATCCCTCTTCTTCCCACTTCCCTGTGTGTGCTTGTAGCAGTATCTTGAGATAAGATTTATGTTGTCTGATGACATAATGGCCTCATTAAATCCATAACATCCATACAATGTACCAAGTGTGGAATATTTTAGGGAGATTATGGGGACAGAGCTGGCTTGTCCTAAACTCTGTCACCCTTTGAGATGGACTGGTGGGATGAACCTGCTGGGAAGGTAAAGTGGGCAGATGGAGAGGTTTTCCTGTCTTAGAGCATTATTGGTCTTCCCACAGGGAAAAATAGGTTTGGTTTTCCCCTCTTCATCCAGAGGGGAAAGCTGTTCATGGAATCAAAGAATCACAGAATGGTTTGGGTTGGAAGGGACCTTAAAGATCATCCCATTCCAACCCTCTGCCATGGGCAGGGACACCTTCCACTAGCCCAGGTTACTGCAACCTGGCTTTGGACACTTCCAGGGATCCAGGGGCAGCCACAGCTTCTCTGGGCAACGTGTACCAGGGCCTCCCCACCCTCCCAGCCAGGAATTCCTTCCCAATATCCCATCTAACCCTGCTCTCTTCCCATTTAAAGCCATTCCCTGTGTCCTGTCCTTCCAACCCTTGTCCCCAGTCCCTCTCCAGCTCTCCTGGAACCCCTTTAGGCCCTGCAAGGGGCTCTCAGGTCTTCCCAAAGCCACCTCTTCTCCAGGTGAACACCTCCAGCTCTCCCAGCCTGGCTTATTTTGCTGCCCACTCCTGTCCAGCTCCTCCCTGGCTCTGGTGGGATAAATGATTAATAACAGTCATGAGCAGATAATTTGGGGAAGGATGGGGAGTGGTGTGAAGCCAAGGAGAGGAGATTAAATTATCATTATCATTATTATTATAAACCACTGCAGAGCTCCCCTGTTTGTTGGATAGTTCTGTCCAACCCCAGAAAACCCCTCCCAAACCTATTTTACCTCCATTTTTTGTCTCTGTCCCTCCCTTGCAGTGACCCCTTTTCCTTTGCCCTGAATGCCTTTTGCACGACGAGTGGTGTTTTCTCTCCTACCCATCCTCTCCCCGTTTTCCAACCTGCCCTGGAATGTGGGATTAGATGTTGTAATGCAGCATTAGGAGCCCTAAAGGTCAGTCTCCTGCCTCCCAAAGTCACTGGGGGGGGCTCACAGGCTTTGCTGATGAAAGAACCCCATAACCCTCCCCACAAAACAGGATTTAGGAAACAGCTCAGGGTGAGAAAGGGGGAGGGAAATAATAATGATAAATAAGTTAAATAAAGACCTGCCATACGCAGGAATCAGGGGCCCTTTTGCATCTGAGACACTTGGCAATTACGGACTAATCCAGTTGGCAAATGCAAGATGGTGCCTGGATCGATTCTTCCCAGCCCAGTTTTTTTGTGTGGGGAATGTTTGCCGACTGAATTAAGGAACAAGCAGAGAAAAGCCCCTCCTTGTTTCCCTCGGGGCAGCAGAGGAGCTGGACAAAGCCTCTGTCTCCCTTGGGCTGCAGCTCTGGGAGGTGGAGGATGCTGAGCCTCGGGATGGCTGGGAAGGCTGGAGGAGTAAGGGAGATTTTGGGGGGAAATTCCTGCCTGCACCTTGGCCCCCTCCCTGGTGGGGGGAGCTAATCCTGTGCTCTTTCAGCTCTCATTGGCCACGGTTCAAGCCAGGCTTAAGCACAAGCCAGGCTTAAGCACAAGCCTGGGGAGATGCTGCGGTGACAGAACCGCCTCGCCCTGGAAGTCTGGGATTGATTCTGGAAGGCTCTGGAAGGGCAGGATTTTCCAAGAGGAGGTGGGAAGTGTTGGGATGGGGAGGTGCATGCGAGCTGGTGAGGTCCATTTTCCTGTTCCCTGGGGCTCCTGGGAAGAATTAAGGCTCTGGAGCATCTGGTAGGGATGTGTGGTCTTGTCCTTCCTTCCCTGCTGCTGGTGGCACCCGAGGGTGGAACGGCTCCTTATCCTTCCTCTTCCTGTTCATCCTCACCTCTGGAAAGTCCTCTCCTAGGGCTGAGGACTGCAGACACCCTCTGGAAAGTCCTCTCCAAGGACTGAGGACTGCAGGTACCCTCTAGAAACCAGCATGGTCCATACCTTTCCTCCCACAAGGAAAACTGAAACAGGTTGAATTTGGAAATCCCGTGAGTGTCTGACCCGTAGGAAAGGAAATACAGGGCCAAGTTCAGCCTTTTCCTTAAAATCCAGAGCTGGCAAATAGATTCTTTCAGGGTTTTGTTGTTGTTGTTGTTTTTCACCTGTAAAATTTTGTATTTCTTTGCCTAAGGAGCTGGTCAGTTGAACCTTGCAGGAAGCCAAGGAGCTCCATAGGGAAAGAGGTAGGAAGGTGGGATGGCTGTGGAATAAAACCTCTGCTCCATCCTAAATCCCAGAATCTGGTCACTGACTGGTTTTCTCACCCAATCTATTTTCCCAAGCACCAACTTAATGTCTTGGGAAGCTTTTTGAGGCTCTGATGGGAATTTTAGCCTGGACCTGACAGACCCTAAGGCAGCATCTACCTGGAAAATGGAGAGTTTTGAGTGACAAAGAGTTTTTGAAATGATGCTTTTCCATAAAAATCAAATAACCCAGGAGCCCTTTGGAACAAGGAGGTGTCCCACCAGCAAATTCCCAACCTTATCTGAGTGGCAGAGAGGAGAAAGAATTCACAGGTTAGTTAGTTTTGATTCTGTTATGTCAGAGGTTTTTCTAAGGGGAGATCCCTAATAAATGATAATATCTCCAAATCATAATAATAGTTTGGTCTGTTCTGGTTATTTCATGACTAATTGCACAAAATAAGAACAGACAACGAAATCATAATGACAATACTTCTGCTCTGGACTAGATAGATTTGTACCTGTTATTATTTGAATTGCTACAAAATTCTAAATGATCCCCATCTCTCCAAATACATCCAGTAAAGTGTGAGAATGAGAAACTGTAGGTGCTCAGAAAAAATTAAACTGGTATTTCAGGCTTTTTTGCTTGTTTCTTTTCTTGGTTATGGTATTTTAACATGGAATATCCCCTGAGGTGATAATCAGTAACCTCAGCATTGATTTCTGGAGCTGTGTAAGTGAGAGATAAACCAGTAGGTTGATAAATCAATATTTTTTAGAAATACCTGAGAGATCAGAAACACGACCCAGAGACTCTTATCACTGCCCTGGGTTTTTGGGGGAATAAAAACATAAATTTATCCATGAGAAATCCATGGTAACACTTAGGTACACAAGTCCTGTCCCAGCAGGCTCTGGGACAGTTGGATTTACACTAAATTTGGGTTGAGTCGGAATATTTGAGAGGTGGGTTTTTTTTTTTTTTTTCTTTTTCACTCTCAGATTTCCAAAACCCTCCTCGGGAACCTGCTGCAGGCTCCACCAGGAGCATTAAAAAAATAAAGTTTAGCACCCAGCTCAGCAACTTCAGCGGGCTGGGAGCGACAGCATTTCTCCCAGCCCAGCCTTGGGAAGCGCCATAAAAAAAGCGGGGAGGGTTTGGAACGAAAATCCAGGATTGATGGTGCTCACGAGGGCCGTAGAGCTCAGAATTGCTCCACTGTTCCGAAACTTGGGACATCCCACTCACCAGCTAAGCAGGAAAGGTGTCCCTTTGACACCTTGGCCGTCCTCCAGCTCCAGCTCCAGCAAGACCTCACACGGGGCCGCAGAGAAGGAACATGGAATAACCTGAGCCCGAGGCCACGGCATGGCAGGACCCCAAGGAATGATGGAATGGTTGTTAGTCTGGGAGAATGGCTTTTCTTTTTTTTTTTTTTTCCATGGCTGTTGTGCACAGAGGACATTTGTGAGCTCGGTGCTGTGGGTGAGGGGAGATTAAAGTCCTGCAGGGGTGGCTCGGAGAACTTGAACCCCCTGATCCACCACAGCACCAAAGGAAATCTCCTCCATCATCCTCCAGCAAAGGGATCTCCTCCATCCTCCTATGCTGGGCTGCATTCAGAAAAAAAAAACAACAAACCTAAACCTGTTGTTTTCCTTAATTTCTTGCGAAAAGTTTCTATTCTGTAACACGTCGACTTAATTTCAAGAAGTATCAAGGAAATCTCCTCCATCCTCCATCCTCCACAGTGAAGGGATCTCCTCCATCCTCCCCTGCTGGACTGCATTCAGAAAAAAAAAAAAAACAACAAACAAATCTAAACTTGTTGTTTTCCTTAATTTCTTACGAAAAGTTTCTATTCTGTAACATGTCGACTTAATTTCAAGAAGTATCAAGGAAATCTCCTCCATCCTCCCCAGCAAAGGAATCTCCTCCATCCTCCTATGCTGGGCTGCATTCAGAAAAAAAAAACCAACAAACAAACCTAAACATGTTGTTTTCCTTAATTTCTTACGAAAAGTTCCTATTCTATAACATGCTAATTTCAAGGAGTATCAAGAGAGGTGGGAAACTTTTGGGCAGCCAAACAATTCTTTGTTTAAAATATCAGTGCAAAGGAGCAATGCCCACTTCTCCTAATCTTCATTTTTTTAATAGCTCACTGTTATTGTCTGTAATCTTAATTTTTTTTCAACAGTTTGCTATTATTGCTTGTAATCCTACTGTAGATGACTTTCTATTTTATTTATGTTATATTTCTTAATTAATTCTGCTCTTGCCTGGCTGCTTGGATCCCCCGGTGAGGGCACAACTCAAATCCCGTCAGGGTTATTAATTGGGATACTAACAACTAAAAAGTTACTACTTTTAGCTCTTTTTACTACTTTTAACTAAAAGTTACAGAGCAGAACTCTCTCCCATATTTTTCATCTATTTTAAGTCCTGGATTTGATGTAAGAGCTGGGGTGGGTTTTTAACTGATTTTCTCTTTGGGAATTTTCTAGGGACAACCAACATTTCAGCTGTGGTGGACCAAGGGAAGTCTTGAAAAGGAAAAAAAAAATGGGTTATACCATGTTTTGTCTTTACAACAAATTATTCTATGTTGTTTTTTTTTTTTTTTGTTCCTGAATGTGTATTTTAAGGGATATTTGTGAGTCTGGGATTGATCCCACTAAAACTGCAGCATATAGGAATTGTATAGGAGTGTAAAGGAATTCAGAGGGTCAGTGAGTGTGTTCAGATCTTAGGAAGGGATGACTTTACACAGCACACCCCCTGGTGATGGGGGACACACTTTGTCTGGGATGATTTTAGGAATGGATTGATAGAATCATAGAATGGTTTGGGGTTGGAAGGGACCTTAAAGATCATCTGCTGTTGTATTTGTGGTTTTGATTGTTTGCACCAGAAGAGAAAGGGTATGGAAAGATCCCCAAAAGAGATGGAAATGAGAGTCAAAATGAAATGTCCAAAAACAGGAGCAGAACTGGCTCATCAGGCAGAGCTTCCACCAAGGGACTCTTCTACTTCCACGTTGTCCAGGTTGGCTCCAAACTCCAAATATCTTTAATGCTGCTGCAATTCCTGGTTACATCATCACACAGAGCACAGAGCAGCTTAATAAAGTTAATTAATAAAGTAATTTCCAGCATTCTCTGAGCTCTTCACGTGCAACTCACCACAGCAGAGTCATTGTGGGTGATGGAAAGAGTGAGGTGCAACCTTTGCTTTCATCCCCCACTTCCCATAAAACGTGGAATTTAAGAAATTACTCTCAAGAACCAGCTCTAAGTCCAGTCTTAGCCTTTGTTTTGGATTTCTTGTTTTGTTCTCGTTGTGTTTGGGCTCCTGATCTCACACCCACATGGTGTCACCCAGGGGAGCCAGCTGGGAATTCAAGGGTTGGATTCGACCACCGGGACAATTCCTTCTAACCTGCTGCATTTTCCTTGGAAAGGTGTCTGTGAAAGCAAGCCATGGAGTGTCCCCAGCTAAAAACATCCTGTTATTTATCTGGATTTTACCTGGCTAGAAAATAAAGGATGGAATTCGCTGTTATTCCATCTGTAGATCTTCTGAGAAAGGTTCCCAATATCGACAACTAACCTGTACCACCTAAAAAGTTGGATCCACTTATATTATGGAAAATTTAATGTCAAATAGCCCTCTCCTGGTTTTTTTCTGGAGGTCTAGCTGGAGACTAGACTCGAACTAGGCTCTGTTTTGGCTGCAGTGGTCGAAGGCTCTTGTGTGTGTGGTGAGTGACGTGAGATGATTTCGTGGTCTCAGCCCATTTCCCAGTACACCCAGGGGCTGTGTCATCCTTAACAGCTGGCACTGCTCGTCCAGGGATTCAGCAGAGCAGCCAAACCTCGCTCTGTCAGAGGGGGTTAATTAATGGTCTCTGCAAGAGGAGGCTCAGCGGTTGGGAAGTGGGGAGAGACACGACGCTCTGACCCTGATTAAGTGGGGATTTGTGGGCAAAGCCACCTCCATTTCTGAGCCTCTGGGAAAACCAGAGCAAACCAAATAAAGGAAAGAAAAGGGAATCAGAGAATCTCTTCAGCTGGAAGAGAGCTCCAAGATCATCAAGTCCAACTGTTAACCCAGCACTGCCAAGGCCACCACGAAACCACCTCCCCAAGTGCAGCTTGTACACATATTTGAAGTCCCTCCAGGGATGGTGACTCCACCACTTCCCTGGGCAGCTGTGCCAGGGCTGGACAACCCTTTCAGGGAAAATGTCTATCTTAATATTCAGTGTAAACCTCCCCTGGCACAGCCTGAGGCCGTTCCCTCTCCTCCTGTCCCTTATTCCCTGGGAGCAGA
The DNA here is from genome assembly GCF_009829145.1 of Chiroxiphia lanceolata. Lineage (NCBI taxonomy): Eukaryota > Metazoa > Chordata > Aves > Passeriformes > Pipridae > Chiroxiphia > Chiroxiphia lanceolata. The sequence goes on from NC_045637.1 coordinate 154,144,455, forward strand.
GCTCGACACCCCCCCCGGCTCCCCCCTCCTGTCAGGGATTTGCAGAGCCAGAAGGTCCCCCCTGAGTCTCCTTTTCTCCAGGCTGAGCCCCCCCAGCTCCCTCAGCTGCTCCTGCTGCTCCAGCCCCTTCCCAGCTCCCTTCCCTTCCCTGGACATGCTCCAGCCCAGTGTCCTAAATAACTGTCCTTTCCCCTTCTCCCATCCCCACTTACAGAGCAACCCAGACATGGGACAGTTTTCCCACAACTTTGATCATTAACTGGAGCAAGAGGGACCAACACCTGCTTTAGAAAACAACACTCCAAAACTCTCAGGTCACTCAGGAGCTGAGACTGACCTGGTACAAGAATCCTGGGCTGAATTAACCACTGGGACTGAGCTCCTCACCTGAACCTCCTGCTGAGAGATGTCCAGCAGCTCTTGATTCCTTCCTCTGCTCTTCCACTGCCTTCCCACCCTAATGATGGGTTGGATGGGTCAGAGGTGGAACACAGCAGTTCAACCCCAATTTTGGTTCTCAACCCAGCCTGGGGTGAATCTTGTGTCGCCATCAGAATTGCCCTACATCTACCCCAAATCAGCTGAGGTCAATTTTTAGGGCAACCACAAGATTTAGATCATAAAATCATAGAATGGTTTGTGTTGGAAGGGACCTTAAAGATCATCTCATTCCCACCCCCTGCCATGGGCAGGGACACCTTTCACTAACCCAGGTTGCTCCAATCTGGCCTTGGACACTTCCAGGAATGGGGAAGCCACAACTTCTCTGGGCAACCTGTGCCAGCTGCAGGTGACCTGATTGCATTGCCTTCATCTTGGGGAGCTTTGTGGCCCTCAACCTCCTGCCATGAGAAGACAGAAGTTGGGAACCTCTTTTCCTTGAACCAGATTTTCACAGGGGCTTTTCCACAGGTTAAATTAGAAATAAATGTTAATAACGTTCCTATTCATTCATTCATCTATTTGGTTTCTAATGAACAAGAAGGATTTAGTGCACTGGAGATATTTTAAGCTTCTCAAACTGGCACCACATCCTTCTGGTAAATCTGTTGTCTTGCCTCAGTTTCCCCAGTGTGGGAAAAAAAAAAAAAAAGTCCATCATCCTGGTTTTGTGATATTACCCCTGATTTTAAAGGCCTTTTCCTTATTGTCCTTAGCAGCTTGAATGGTGTGGCAGAGGGCACAAAGTGTTTCAGGGCTCCACACTTCACGGTGACAAATCTTGGGCAAGAGCACTAAAATTCCAGCAATTTAGCTGACTCCTGTCCCATTATTTCAGCTTTCAGGAATTACTGTTCTGCTGTTTAGCACTTTTATAATAAGCCCATTCCATCGGGTGCCAAAGGCTTCCAGCCAGCGATTTCCAGTGGGAGGGAAGGAGACAGTTTGACCAGGACAGAATCAAACCCAGGGCTCAGCCCGAAATAGGATCAGATCTATTTGGAGAACTTGATTTCTAGTTTTCATTAAGGGAACTTTTAGATGGTCAAGCAGCCCTGTGGCTTTGTAACAAGTACTGGAGGTTCTTGATTCACGGGCTGGGGGAGGCCTGACCCCTTCTCCTGTGGCACAGTGGTGGGATGGGGATTCTTCCAGAGAGGAGTCACCCACACATCCCGAGGGAGCTGGTTTGATGGGCTGGCTCTGACCGCCGGTGGTTGCCTGGGGTGGGGGGTGAAGGGTTTCTGGGATGGTGACAAGCCCTTTGTGACATGAATGAGGAGAGCAAAGTGATTTCTCAGTGCCTTAGGGGAGAGTTGAGGGATCCTTTGTGTGGTTAAACACCCACCGGGCTGTGCCTCGGAGTGGGAGGGAACCCAATTCCGTGAGTAATGTGGAATGGCAGGGCACACAAATCATCTGCTGCTCCCAGGAACGGTCCTGCAGCCCCTGACAGCGAGTGCTGCTGTATTTGGAAAGGCTCTTACTCATCCCTGTGGGATGCAGATGATCCAAGTGCTGGCTCTCCCCATCCTTTCCCTGCAGAGGGACGGGAGCCGGGGCTGTGCCGCTGCTGCGTGGGGACAAAGTGACAAACAGCACTTGGAGCGTTTGGGGATGTGATGGGAGGCCTGTAGGACATGGAAGCAGCGCTGGAAGAGGGATGTGGAAGTACTGCAGTGCCTCTGCCAGCTGTGGCTGGGATGGATTCATGGAGCATCCAGCTGTTGCTCCGTGCAGGAGCACACCCTCCGTTCCCTCCAGCTGTTCCTCCTCACCAGCACGGACCAGCCCATCCCTTCCCCTCCAAGTGGATCAATATTCCTTGCCTCCATTCCTCGTTTTCTCAGGGCCCCTTTGCCAAGGGTGGCAACTGGGAAATTTTGGGTGGATATTTTGTTTAATAATCGAGATAGAAACATCGAACGACACGCTCGGCTCTCAAATCATGAGCTCAGATTTCCCTCCCCCCCCCCCCCCCCATTCCTGCTTTCCAGGGAATGCTGGCAGGTTTGGCTCAGTGCACCATACCACAAAAATCTCCCTCCTCCAGAAGGGGGCTTTCTCACTCGGGAGCTTTCTCCCAGGCTGCTGTATCCCACATGCTCCATGGATATCAGCTTGGATTTCTTCAGTCCAGACAAAAGGATCAAAGCCACGGGGAGGGCTTTGGGGAGGGGAGCTTTAATCCTTGCAGACATGGAGAGCAGGGCAGGGGAGAGCAGGGCTAGAAAGGCTCAGACAGAGCCAAATTTAAGAGAGGGTATTTATGAGCTGTGCTTAGAAATTGCCTCTGGAGACTGGAGAGCAGCTGGTGTTCCTTGGAGCTGCCATTTGTACACACGGCACAGGCACGAGCAGGAAAGACAAATTATGGAGAGAACTGGTGGATGCAGAAGCAGAAAATAAGTGTTGTGTGGTCCAGGTTGCCTTTTTTATAGATTTATGTCATGTTATCTGCGTGAAGCTGAGGCAGGTATTAATCCTGAGGCTGAAATGCTGCTGGGATGGGAATAAATTTAAATGTTTTCAGCTAGTCTTCAAAAGGGCACTATAAAGGCTGTAGTTAAATATCTGAGATCCTAAATTCTCCTCCAGCTCTGAGGGCATCCTACAGTCACACCCTGAACTTGGAGAAGTCACCTGGGAAGGAACACTATTGGTTTATATTTAACAGCAATAGAAAGAAGGATTTCTGTAGGAGGAGCTACCCGATAATAGTCACTTAAAATACATTCCAGGACACAAATATTTGGAGGGTTTTTCCAAACAGGATTTACAAGGTTTTCTGTGCTCATTAAATGCTTGTTGAGAAGCTGCACAGTGCCTTGTCTTGGAGTTTTGACTAGGAATCATTAACACCCATCCAGCAGAGTTTCACACACCAAGCTCTGCATTTTAAGATGGTTTAATATATTCAGGAGACTCCAGGAAAGAACAGACCTGCAGCCTTTCACCGGCTGAGCTGGTGGCAAATGAACATTATCTTGGTGATATAAATGCCCATCTCCCTTAAACTGTCCCCCAGTGAAGAAAATCTTCTGCCTGGTCTCCCAGACAACCAAAAAAACAGGTTTTATGGTGAGATACAAACCAGGTTTTATGGTGAGATGCAGTGTGAAGAGAGATTCAGCCATGCACTGTTATCCCCAAGCTAGAAATGATGTGACAATTGTCAACAGGAGTTGGAAAAAGATGTTATTTCCTTTAAATGTGGTGGATTAATAACATCCCTGCTATCCAAAAATGGCCAGTAGCTGTTGGACTGGAGTTTATGTCTTTCATGGAATCTTTCAATGCTTCTGGAATAAAAGTTTTGGGGTCTAGATCTTTGAATAGCACAGGGCTGTATCCCATGGATGCACCAGCTCATTTCCATGTTAGCTCAGGCCTCCCTGGAATATTTTTCCTGGGTTGTTACAGGCACCCTCATCTCCAAGACTGCCACCCAACAATCATAGTGGATGTCCCAAAGGTGGAAGGTCTGAGCCTTCAGAGGGGTTTTGTCCTACCTGAGCAGAGCTGAGGTCTTCTGTCTCAGGATCTCTTCATTCCCTGGCATTCCCTGAGAGGAATAATCCCTTTCCATGCCCAACGGCCACATTCCCCCTTGCTGGGACACCCTTGGTCTAGACAGGGGAAGAAATGACGTGTCTGGAAAAGTCCTGCAGATCTCTTGACCTTTGGGCTGCCTCCTCATCCTCCATCTCCTCACACATCAGAGACACACACACACACACACACACTCTTTATATCTATCTATATCTATAGATATATCTATCTATACATCTTTAAATTGTGCCAGATTTCCTGAGGACACAAGGCTTTCTGGAGGCCAAAAGAGACTTGCTAAGCCCAAAAAGACAAAGTCAGGCTTACGAGAGCTGTGTGGAAGGAGCGGTGGGAGGGAGCTCCACCCCAGCCCCGTCAGCCCAGCACAAGTTTTACTGTTCCTCGCCGCTGTATTTTCATTGCAGGAATATCTGGAGAGCTCAACGTGCATTTTTGTTCCCTCTGCCCCTGCCTGGGTTGGCAGGAGGTGTTGCTAAGCACTCATTGTGACTGTTTGTACACACTCAGCACCAGGTTACCGTGAAAATTTGGGAAAGGCTCAGCCTGGAGGTGACGTTCCCATCGCTACGAGGTGACTCCCTGAGCAGTTTTCCAGGGGTGCAGGGGGAATTCTCACCCTTAGACACGAGGTTTTTCCAAATAATGCCAGCATTTTGGTTGTTCTTCCAGCCTTCCACGTGGCAGAAAGTTGATTTATCAGCAGGGAGAGCGGCAATCCCTCTTGGAGTAAAAGTGGGAAGGAGCTGTGCTGCGGACACAAAAGTTCATTTACATCACCCAGGGACAGGGAGGGTGCACGGAGTGAGTTTATCCCTACCATTTGTTTGGAATTTTGGGGGTGGATGCAAACCAAGCACCTCTCCGGGGTGCTTTCAGGGTGGAAGAAACCAGGTACCCCCAAACCTCATCCAAATCTGGCTCAAGCGCTGCTTGGCAGAGCGGGAAGATCGTAATCCCAGTGTCCTTAAGGGCTGAACCGGGAGATGGGAAGGGATTTCTCCCGGAGCCGGGACAGGGCCGGGTGTGAGAGCAGTTCAGGGGAAGTCTTAACCAGCAGGGGGGCAGAACAACAGCCCTGCTGCCGTATCCTGATCTTGCTTCAGTGGATTTACAGCTGGTTCCTTTCCTGGAATGAAAAGATTAGGATCGCTGGAGCTGCGTGTGCGTCTTCCAGCGAGGAGAACTAGGTATGCAGCAGCTGTAAAAATAAAGAGCCCTCTCAGGCCATCGTAGTAAAAAGGTTTGGAAACTGTTGAAAGTGGGGTGGGGTGGGAAAATCCTCAAATTTCCTACCTTTTTTTTTATTTTATTTTATTTTATTTTATTTTTATTTTTTATTCTGAATTTAAGCACATGAGTTTCGAAAGAAAAGACAGAGGTTTGCATCGAATCGAGGGGAAAGCCTTGAAATTAAAACAAGGTTTTAAAACAACTTCCTTGAACGCTCCAAAAAAAAAATAAAATAAAATGAAAATCATTTTATTTGTGTCCCTTTTGTCTCGTTTCTGCCCTGATACTGGAGGGCCTGGCTGCGAGAAATCAAGGCTACAAAACGTGAGGAGAGGAATTTCAGAGCCACTTGACAAGATGAGGCTGTTGCCTCAGTTTTGGGGTTAGTTCAGCCTCTCTTCATGATTTGGGGCTTCAGCTGAAAACCATTAGGAATCCAGAAAGGTCCATCCAGGTGTATAATGCCAGGTGACCAGGGATTCACCTGTGACACTGAGCTGGTCATTTGCACAGAAGTAGCAATTGCTGAAGGAAATACAGTAGAATCACAGTTATTAAGGTTGGCAAAGACCTCTAAGATCATCAAGTCCAACCATTAACCCAGCGCTGCCCAGGCCACTGCTGAACCGTGTCCCCAAGTGCCACATCCACACGGCTTTGGGACATGTCCAGGGGTGGCTTCCACCTCCCAGTGATGGCAACTGGGAGCAATGAGACCCCTTTTTCTGGGTCTGGACAACTGGAAACCCGGCACCACCACAGACATTCCTCCCAGCCCAGATCTGGAATCACAGTCATAAGAGTCAGAGACTCAGACACTCATGGAATCATGGAAGGGAACCACAAGGATTATCCAGTCCAACCCTCAGCCCTGCACAGGAACATCCCCAGGAGTCCCACCCTGTGCCCCAGAGGATCAGCCAAACCCTCCTGGAGCTCTGGCAGCCTTGGGGCTGTGCCCACTGCCCTGGGGAGCCTGGGCAGTGCCCAACCAGCCTCTGGGGGAAGAACCTTTTGCTGAGATCCGACCTGAGCCTGCCCTGACACAGCTCCAGCCATTCCCTGGGTGCTGTCCCTGGTCCCCCCAGAGCAGAGCTCAGTCCCTGCCCCTCCTCTGCCCCTCCCCAGGACGTTGTACCTGCAGTGAGGTCTCCCCTCAGTCTCCTCTTCTCCAGCTGAACACACCAAGTGCCCTCAGTGTCCTCACACGGCTTCAAATCCAGGACCTTCATCATCTTCATGGCCTGCTTGCAGACACCCTCTTTTGGCACTTTCATGGGCAGGAGGAGGAGATTCAGTATCTGGGGAGGTTCCCAGAATCACAAAACATGCTGAGTTGGAAGGGAACCACAGGGATCATCCAGTCCAACCCTTGGCCTGGCACAGGTCCATCCCCAAGAGTCACCCCCTGTGCCCCAGAGGATCCTCCTGGAGGTCTGGTAGCCTTGGGACTGTGCCCACTGTCCTGGGGAGCCTGGGCAGTGCCCAACCACTCTCTCTGGGTGCCCCAGGCCATGGTCAGGCAGCATTAGCTCCTGGTAGTGGGATGGTGCCTGGATAACCCTGCCAAACAATGCAGCTCCTCTCAGGACAAGCACACCCTGAAGATCTGTTGGTGACGTCCATCAGTAGCAGGGGGATCTGTCTGGTGGAACTAGGCTTGATGGTTTTGGGTGTGGGGACCCTCCTGCTCGCTGCAAATGTTTAATTCCAAGCCCCTGAGTTCTCTCATTTGTCTCTTGATACCAAAACCAGGCAGGAACGACAAGGAAAATAGTATGGACTGAAAATGGATTCATCCCAGGGATGGTTTTATTATGGAGATGCACCTCTTGCCTCTCAATAGGTGAAACCTGATAATGTCTTTACACACTGAAGCAAAATTGTTAATTGTGAACTTACTGGCTCATTTATTCTGCCTAATTGTGAGTCCCTTGATCTTTACCTTCCTCTTTGTTTACCTCCTGTCCTTTAGCTCAGGGGCCCTTGGTCTGGGATGGGAACTGCTATCCTGGCTCAAACTACAGATCCAGGACCTGTTCTAATTCCCAAGCAAAGGAAAGTACCATTTTCTACAGGAAGAAGCACAAAACCTTCCTAATAACGATTATGGAAAGCTGCCCTTGGAAAGTCTCTTCCTGACTTGTGTTAGCAAGAAATCAGTTTATTCTGAGAGTTTTCATGCCCTCCCAAAAGTACACGTTAAAATTCCTTATTAATGTTACAAGGTTGTTATTGATCAACATATATTTTAAGGATATAAGGACAAGACTGGAGTTTGCAGAATTATTTGTTGTGTACAGGCTTTTCACCCCCCCCTCCCCTCTTTAATAACTTTTCACAGCCCCTCACGGAATTTCTTGAGCAACCCCTGAGATTAGAGGCTGGTTTGGACTTGGTCCTAGAAAATAAGCCAAATAGGATAAATAAAATAAAACATCTGGATGTCTAGCCACCAGAATATCATCAGATATCCAGTGATGTTGTGTATGAAAGGTAATAATCTGAAGTATTGGGCCGTTCATAACACATAACTCTCCGAAAGAATGTGGAATGAGACACCAAATAATGTTGATCTGTGTTGATTGTCTCGAAAATTTACTGTGGAAAATCATGAGGTCTGTAATGAATAGTTGGATCACTTGAACACGGAGGCTGTGCCAGTAAAACCTAAACATATATTTAAAAAACAAAGATAACAGAAGTCAGGCCTCAGCTCAGCAGAGATGCAAGAAACAATGTGAAGGATAAACACTGCTGAAAGGGGGAAAAAGGCAAATAAGGTTCTAATTAGTGGGAGGGACCGAAGAGATTACACAGAGGAGATAAAAGCGAGGAGACCTAATTGGAAACACAGCAGTGTGGTATCAAACAATCCCAAATATGTTATCTGGGACAAACGGGCTTTCGGTTCTTTCCACGGGCAAGTGGTGAGTAAAAGGGTTGATGCTCTGGAGGTCAGAAGGCAGGAAGCAGAGAGAAGAAAAACTATTAGTCAGGATTAAAATGCCCATTTCCCAAACTGAGTAACAGGCCAGGCAACCCTTCCCCAGGCTGGAAACTGCAATTCCGGTCTCAGCCCTCATGGAAACACATGAGTTAAATGTCCAAGGAGTCAGCAGAGATCTGGGTTGATGTTAAATGTCCAAGGTGTCCCTCAAAGACCTGGGTTGATGTTAAATGTCCAAGGAGTCCAGCAAGGATCTGGGTTGATGTTAAGTGTCCATGGAGTTCAGCAAAGATCTGGGTTGATGTTAAGTGTCCATGGAGTTCAGCAAAGATCTGGGTTGATGTTAAATGTCCCAGGAGTCCAGTAAAGACCTGGATTGATGTTAAATGTCCAAGGAGTCAGCAAAGACCTGGTTTGATGTTAAATGTCCAAGGAGTTCAGCAAAGACTTGGATTAATGTTAGATGTCCAAGGAGTCAGCAAAGATCTGGGTTGATGTTAAATGTCCAAGGAGTCAGCAAAGATCTGGGTTGATGTTAAATGTCCAAGGAGTTCAGCAAAGACTTGGATTAATGTTAAATGTCCAAGGAGTCAGCAAAGATCTGGGTTGATGTTAAATGTCCGAGGTGTCCAGCAAAGATCTGGATTGATATTAAATGTCCAAGGTGTCAGCAAAGACCTGGTTTGATGTTAAATGTCCAAGGAGTCAGCAAAGATCTGGATTGATGTTAAATGTCCGAGGTGTCCAGCAAAGGCCTGGATTGATGTTAAATGTCCAAGGAGTTCAGCAAAGATCTGGATTGATGCTAAATGTCCAAGGAGTGGCCCATGAACAAAGGCTGTTCCTCTGAGCTCGGCCAAGCCACTGGAGATATCAACCACAGGTTTTGTGGGGTGGAAGCAGGAGGCATCAGTGGGCCAGAAATTGGGGTAGTAGGTTAAAATGGGTTGGAGAAAGCCCTTGTGTTCAATTAGGGGTAGTGTGTATGAACAGACACCCAGCCAAGGGCTTTGATGCTCCTTTTGGGCGTCAACTCCAAATCTGGATTCTGAGGAGCTAAAGGAGCAGGAATTCACTCTCCTGAGTTTATGGTGCCTCTGTATGTGCTGCAGCTGGAAATGGAAAATGGAACAAATGGAATATGACCATTTGTTCTCCATGTGCAAACATCCTTTCTAAGAAAACCCACAGCAACCCCTGGTGCTGTGTGGAATTGTCCTCCTTAATGTCCTCATTGTCAGCTTTGGCACTAAATGCACAGGAAAATGGCCCAATTTTTCCCAAACTCTTTACATTCAAAGACAGGGGAAGAGATAAGATCTAGGAAGGGAAGAGATAAGATCTAAGAAGAGAAGAGATAAGATCTAGGAAAACACCCTCTGTTTAATAACCTATTGGGTGCCTTTCTCCAATTTCTGTCTCTGTGGGTTCTGATTTCTCTGAATTGACACCCCAACTTTGAGTTCCAAGGCACTGAGAGTGAGCAGGAGTTCGTCATTCCCTATGGATGAGCTGCTGGGATTGGGTGCTCGAGTCACACAGCGGCCAGTCCTGTGCTTTGGAGGGACAGGCTCAGCTTTTAAAAGCTGTTTTACAAAAAGAAGGTCACTTTTGCCAATGAATTTCAGCAGGATTGCCTTGGATGCCAAACAGTGCTCGGGAAATTCAGCCCTTGCAGAGGATGCAAAGATGCCTCACTGCTACTGCCTGGATTTGGCTGCTCCTTTTCCAAGCAGCAGAGACTGCCAGGCAGTGCCAGCTCCCCTGGAACATAGAACACAGGCATATTTGTGGTCATTACTACTTATTTTGTAGGGCTTTGCTCAGCAGGGCTTGGAACACGTTGGCCTCGTGGATTCCTGGCAGAGGGTTGTGGTGCTGTGAGCCCCCTGTGAACAGTCTGTCTGTCTGTCTGTCAGGCTGTTCTATCTCCAAACAAGCTCAGTTGTTCCTGGGGTGGGAAATCTGCCTTTCCTTCTCAGGGATCAGCATATAAAGATCCAGCCCCTCTCTCCCAGGAGCAGCTGCCCTGGTTTTCCAGATTTTCCTGTTTATTTTAGTAAACCAGATCATCTTTGCTGTGAGTCCCCTCAACCTTCTGCCACAGATAACTTAGTTCGCTTCTGGACAGAAGCTGCCCTGCATTTTGGAGCTCTTAAAAAGGAAAACATATTAAAAATGTTGAACCTGACCTTTTCCTCTGCTGGGCTGCTTCTAGCAGAAGTGTCACAGATGCTTTTCACTCCTTCCTCCCCCTCTTCCTTTGATTTTCCCTAATTCTTGACAAATGAACAGATATAAAAAAGAAACAGTTCTAATCTTCCCTGGTGACAAGTGGGGTCAGTGAATAATTAGAACTTCCCAGCGCTGGTGCAGCGTTTTTGGTGTTGTAAAGAGCTCTTGCACCTCTGATTAACAACGCACAAATTAATTCCCACAGCTTTGACCGTTTGCCCCACGAGCCCGATGGCACTGAATGACCCGACCCGCTCAAGAACTGACCAAAAACCAACAAGCCAATGGTGAAACATCTCTCTAAATAAGGGCAGGAAAGATGGATTCTAAAAATGAACGCTGTCTCATCTTAGCATGTGGTAAAACGTTGAGGTTACTGCTGGTGGCCAAATATAAAAAGCAGCTCTGCCATATGTTCTCGTGACGGATTTTGAGCAGGGGGCCACTCTGTGGTTGAGGTTTGCAGCCCAGATACGGAGTGATAGAGTCAGAGAAAAATTTGGAACAGCAGCCAAAGGTCAGGAACAGCAGCAACAGACAAATCTGGGAAGTTTGGAGGCAGGAAGAAGGTTCTGAAGCAGCAATGGGATCAAACAGCCGTGGGAGCAAGACCCAAATGCAAGTATTGGAGTGACTCATCCAGGCACAGTGGTTCCTGGGATGGAGTTTGTTCTCTAGGTTGGATATGAGGGAAAATTTCTTCACTGGAAGGGTGGTCAAGGCTTGGAACAGGCTGCCCAGGGAAGTGGTGGAATCACCATCCCTGGAAGTGTTCAAATAATCCGTGGATGAGACCAGGTTTATTGGTGGACGTGGCAGTGCTGTCCTGGGGGTTGGACTCCAGCTCAGAGGTCTTTTCCAACCTTAATGGTTTCAGGATTGTCCCCTCCTGGTTCAGTCTCTCCAAGCTGAGCTCTGCTGGATTTGCCAAGCTCCCACCAAATCCTTGCATGGTGAACCTCAGTCTCCTGGGAGAAGCTCTCCCTTTCCTCCCCACTTCCAAGACAACCTTTTCCCTGGAATCCAGAGCATAATGCAGGGAAATTCAGCTCAGAGGAGACTTCAGGTCGCCTTTTCCAACCTCTTCCTCAAAACAGGGTTGGAGGTGAGGACAACCCACCTTAAACCCAGTGCTTGGGAAAGGACAATGGGAAAGGACAATGTGAAAGACAAAGATTCTTTAGGATGTGCCACGAAGGACAGCAGTTCATGGATCAGGCAGGATGACATTTCCCTTTTCATCCCCAGCCCTGTGGCAAACGATGAGTTCAGGCTGGCAGAATTCCTGCTCTGCCCAGCATGGCCTTTCAACCACTGAAAAAAGCCAATTTGGGGCAAAAATGTCCCAAAGTTGTGAAGAAAAACCTTTGTTTCATTCCAGGGATTCGTCTGAATTCCACATTGTTCATCACTTAGAGTGGAATCAAAAGATGGAATTCAGAGCAGAATGGAAGATCCAGAGCTAAATTAAAGGACAAAGAGTTTGTGTTGGAGACAACACTCTGTAAGTCTGGCAGCTCTAGAAAATGTTTTCAGAGGTCTCCCTGCCACTGAATTGGGTTATTTTTGGTGTCTGACTGCACCATCTGAGGTGTGCAGTGGTAATATCCTCATTCTGCAAGTGGAAACTGGGAGTGGTCTAAATGGAAGAGTCAGGGTAGTGTCCATTTCAGTCAATATTATCCATCTAAAATGTGATATCTTCTATAAATTGGTCTCTTCTACATGTTTTCCTGGTATAGCTGAAGCAAGACATGCAAGTTTAGAGGGCAAATTAACTTGTTTCAGAGGAATCTGTTGTAAATAACTCCATCAGAGGGTCACTGATGATTGGAAATGAAAAGGAGGATGCAAAGTGAGCTGAAGGATTTCAGAATATCGCCTCTGATTTGAAAGATCTGGTTTGCTTAAAACTCCTGCACCAACATTCAGCAATAACAAGGACATAAACCTCCAGATTAGTTTGTTATTGGTCCTTGGGACATTCCAGGTACTGATATAAACCCATTTTCCCCTTTGAAGCCTGGGTTTCCTGTTCTCTGCTCATGGGCTTCTCCCTGAGAGCAGATGAGACTTCAGAGCCCTTAATTCCTCCTGCTCAGCAATTTCTCCCAACTTCATTAACTCCCCTAACTCCCCTTGTCCTGACCTGGTTCTACCACATCTTTGAAGCTTCCACATCTCCAGGATGCCTTTGCAGAAAAAAAAAAAGGGTTGAATTTCATCTAGATTTTTTTTTTTAATGAATTAGTCTTTTATTATTATTATTATTATTATTATTATTATTTTGTCTTTCCTGGGTTTTTGTTTAGCTCTAGAAAAAAACCTAAAAATCAAGAAATATCCCAGGAAAAAAAAAGCCTTCCTGGAAGGTCAGAATGCATGGAGCCACATGAGCCATTGGAAGTGTCTGCAGGGCAGAGTTCCCAGGCAGTGGATGAGGGGGGGGGATTTCTCTCATTTTAATATCAAATGTCTGCAAATTATTGAAGTCTGTTCTAGTCACTCGATTCTGCCTTCACAGCCTCCAGACACCCACTCACTCCTTGGCCTCCAGGTTTAATTTCATTAAAGGCCTCCACAAACCTGCTTAAAATCAAAAAAAATCCAACCAAGCAAACCAACCCAACCCCAAAAATAGGGGTTTTTTTGCATCAGGACAGGTAGAATTGGAAGGCTGACAGGCATGACTGTCTCTGAGCGTGTCAGGGATTTTTTTTAAAGCCAATTTTATTCCAGCTGCTCTCTCCCCTCCTCAGTTTTTCCTCACCAGGGACTCTCTTAACCCCGGCCCACTGCAGCTGACTTAAAAACCCTGCAAGTCAAATAAAGAGGCAGCTAAATTTTCAGCTACAGCAGGGTCAGGTCTGGTTGAATTCCAAAAAGGCAAAGCCAGGTGCTCCAAATGCACTTTGCAAGAGGGGGTTAAGTTACAAAAACAAACTTCCTCGGGCTGGCACGAGCTCGTGGAGAAGGAGAAGAAGAAGGATTAGGGCTCATCCAATTCTATGGAGCTTGGCAGGAGATGGGAAAAGCAGAGCAGGGTTTCTAGGAAAGCTCAGGGAAAGTCACTGCTTAGAAAGCTGATCTGGTGAATTTTACTTTATTCCTTTATTTTTTTTTTAATTTTTTTTTTGCATTTTCCTGGATTCTCACAAAACCACACACAGGCCAGGAGGGATTTACTTCAGCGTGTGCCCAGGTCCAAAAAGAAGCTTTTTGCAGAGGATGTTGTGTGTGCTGAGCATTTCTGTGGCCCTGTTTGAGCTGATAAAAAGAGAGTCCTGAAGTGCAAAGAGCACCGAAATTCTCTCCTAAGCTTCCCTCCTATGGAAAGCCAGACACAGCTCATGTCTATCTCTATTAGAAGTTAAATATAGACTTAAATAACAGCTTTAAAATGGAAATCAAGTCTCTACATATCCCCTGTGAAGACAATCAGCCAGACAGGACCAGCTCTGCTTGATTTGGAGGTGTCAAACCAACCCCAAATTCCCTTTTTCCTCCCAGGCTCTTCTCTTCCTGCAGCTTTTCTGGACCTTCTCCAGCTGTGCATGGTCCTGGTTTTCCAGGATCACCCATCCAGTTCTCTGCTCCTGCTTTTCCAAGGGGTTTGGTGGACACTCATAAAGAAGGGTGGGATCCTCCTGGAGTTTTGCTTCACATCCCTGAGCGCTGGATGATGAGTCTGTGACTTTTCCTCTGGTACAACCAGGACTGGAGTCCTCTGGGACAGGTGAAAACAAAGGGGACAAGGATTGTTTTCCTTTTTTTTTTTTCCTTTCTTTTTTTCTTTTTTTCCCCTTTTTTTTTCCTTCATGACCCCATCAGCAAAATGGAAACTCATGGAAAATTAACGCATGGATGTTTGATGCTTAAGAAATAAGTACAACGTGAATAAGAAGGTGAATGTTAATGTTCAAAGCTAAAGACAGCTTTGCACAAAAATAAAACTTCACCGGTGGCTTCAGGACAAAAAAATCCCCTGGAATTTTGGTTCAGCACAGCAAGGTACAAAGAAAATTTTAGGGAGACTGGAGATGGATCTTCACCATGAGCACAAATTGAGGATTTTGGAACACTGTGGTGGAATGTTCTTCCACGACCTCATCCCTAAGATAAAATGTCAGGACAGTATTGCTGCTAATTTATGTAATTTGTATTATGTACTTGTATTATTTATTAACAACTTAGATAATTTCTATTAGATGAGTCGTGTAAATTTATATCTGCTGCTAAAATAACATTCTTTGGTTTGCCAGGAGAGAAAACAGGTGGTGCTTTGCTTTGAACAAGCTGCCTTTCTGCTCTCTACCTGGAGATATTTCTCCCTGAATAACCTCCTGACATCCTTGGAGTCCTCCTGAGTCACCTTCCTCTTCTTCCAAAGGTCATAAACTCTCCTTTTTTTCCCGAGTTCTGGCCCAACCTCTCTGTTCAGCCAGGCTGGTCTTACCCCTGGGTTCATCTTTTGACATCCTGCTCCTTCACCTTTAGGATTTCCTTCTGGAAGGGGGAGGTTGTCCTGCCGTGGACGAGCTGCAGCTTGACCACAAGTCCATGCAAAGTCCTAATTTCCATGGATCTCTCTGCACTGGAGAAAGGGCACGTGGTTCCCTAAAAACAGATGTCTCAAGGCTCTTGGGAGTCTCAAACACGAGGGTGGTTGGTATCAGACAGGTCTTGTGGAAGACTCCTGGTCCTCCAGGTGCTGGAGGGATACCCAGGAGCACCTCAGAGAGCATTGGAACTCATATTTAAGGTAGTGAATAAAGGATTTTAATCTCCATGAGCAGCTTGGAGAAAGGGGAAATGATTCTCCCTTTAAAAAAACTATAAAATTCCAACGTACAGGGGCCTGGCCATGCCCCCAGTCCCACTGGGAAGATGAAGCAGTAACCACAGTGTTTTTTCACTTGCATATTCCACATCAGGAATATAAAAGCAGGTAAGACCACGTGGCTACAACCAGAGTGGGGGAATCCAGGGATTGTATGTGCTGCTGTCCCAGTCTTTACTGGAGAGACTTTTAGGAATCCCACACTCTGGAAGACAAGCAATTAGGAGGAAAGATCAAGAAAATCGAGTCGTAACCCTCAGAAAGTGCAGAAGAAACCTTAAAAAAAGGCAAAATGGAAACAAAATTCCAGCGTGAGAAGGCAAATAAAGAGCCTGCATTTATTTTTGTAAAAGTCTGATGAAGTTTTTAAGTCGATAATAAGGCCAGGGGAGGAGGGGGGGGGGGGTGGAAAGGCAGTGAGAGGCTGACTCATGTTCTTTGAATGCTTGGGGTTAGCACCAGTGTGTTTGGCAAATTCTTCTGTGTACTTAAGATGTGTGAAGGAAATTCTAATTGGCCCATAGATGATTTGTTAACTAAAAATAGGGCTAAAGCTGTAAAAATATTTGCAACATAAAATTTCACCAGCTCTTCATCATTCTTCAGTGCTCTTTTTCCCCAAACACCTCGCTAACTATGGGGTCTCTAAACACCTCTCCAGGGCAATTTATCTGAGGGCTGATGGCAAAGCTGAAGATGCATTTCAGCACGTTGGGGGGGGACCTGCAAAGGCAGCTGGACCAGATGAGGACCTACCAAGGTAAAGCAGCAACTCCTTCTCCATCACAACGTCGACTTTCCTCCCCGATTTCAACGTTTTCACCCTCCCAGCACCTTCTGTGGTGTTAGAAACTTCCCGTGGCTCTGTGTTTCTGAGTGAAGGAGCAGCAGCTGAGGTTTGGCTGTTCTGAACAGTCTGTCCCAGGTTGAAAAGGTCCCCAGAGCAATAAACTCATCCCAGGATTTGCTAATCGCCATCTTATCTTTCCGGCTCTAATTTTGCATGTTGCCTCCATATTTTTAGCCCATGAGGTTGTCTTGGCCACTTCTTCGGAGGCGACGGCAAAAGAACCTGCCTGGGCACCCGTTTTTCCAAAGGAGAATTCCCAGATGTCCTCAGCAAACTTTCCATGACAGAGGAACCCCTGTGTGGTCTCACTCGTTACGTGGCACATCACCTCATTTTTTCGGGGGATGGGGGGGGGTAAAGTCACAGGGGTGAACCTGGAAATGATGGAAAGTCCAGTTGAACTCGGTGGAAAAATTCCTCCCTTGACCTTCCCGAGCTTTGGCCGCTTTCCAGGGTCATGATGTTCACACCTCCTTAATGCAACCCCCGGCACTTGAGTCATGTAGAGCCGGGTCGGGGGAAATGTCAGGTGATGCAGAGCGAGCAGCCACCCCGGAGAGGGGACAATCTGCTCGGCTTTTCCCAGCTCTGCCGCGTTCCAGCCCGGAGTTTCTGAAGTGCTCCCTCTCCCGGCGCATCCAAACCCGGGAGAACCTGAGCTGCCACCAACACCTCAGCCTTGCTCTGTCTGCTCTCCACCAGCTCTGCCCCTCTCCCAGCCACCCCCCCTCCTCTCTTCCTCTCCCCAGTCCCATGACAGCAGCGTGGCTGGCTCCAAAAATCTGTCAGCCGGAGTTCCTGCTCCCTGAAATTATGGGCAATGGGTTGGGAATGACGGGGCCTGCTCAGCGTTACCTCCCTGTCACTTCTCGTTTGCCCTTTACCAGGAGGTGGATGAACTCGAGCAAAGCCCACAAATTCCTCTGCTTTCCTCTTTTTGCCTTCCCATCTCATCGCTCTTCTGCTACTCTGCCCTCTCAGCCTAATCTCTCTTCAAGCCCAAGTCAAAAACCAAGATTAACCCCCACAAGTCGAAGTCAAAAACCAAGATTAAACCCCACAAGTCGAAGTCAAAAATCAAGATTAAACCCAATGTCCCTTAACCAGTTGTATAAACCTCGGCCACAGCAAGAAGTGAGAAAATCCATGTGCACACACACCTGAAAATGCACATTTAGGTGTGTGAAAACAACCTTCACATCAAGGCTGCTTGCATCTTGTCGCAGAAGGGGTGGAGAGTTTGGGAGGGAATTTGCCTGAGAATGGGAGCAAACGTCAAGTTTTCAGCTCGTTTAACTTTTATGTTTCAATCTCCACCCCAGCTCTCCTCATTCAGCAATGGAATCTTTTTTTTTTTTTTTTTTTCCTGGAGGGGAATTCTTCTGCTTGAAGGCACTGGATTGAATTACATCAGGTCACATCTCTGCTTGCTGTGAAATCAGCAGTTCCATGGCTCCACATGACCTCACAAGCCAACTTTCACTTCTCTGGGTGATTATATTCCCTCTGCATATCACCAGAGGATGCTCAGCACGGTCTGGTTCGAATGGACTGAGGTGACTGATGTCCAAAAAAAAATGGATTAATAACTTGGAGGAGAGAAATTTGGATCACAGTCGAACCCCAAGCAGCTGAAGTCATTGATTTTTTGAAGTCACACGTCACAGGAAGCAGCAAAGTGTGTCCTGGATGGATCCAGTAGATTTTTATGACCTTCAGGCTTTAGATTGGGAATAAACTGATAGTTTATTAGATTTAAAATGTGAGCTGGGGCATTCTTGCATTAAGGTTTTAAGTTTGGTCCAACTTTTAAAGTGAGGGCACCACAGGTCCCCTCTTGTGCATCTGACTTACACAAAATAAAGTATAAAAGAAACAGGACCCAACATCAGCATCTCCATCCTTGGAGCTGTTCAAAGCCAGCCTGGATGGGGCTCTGAGTAACCTGGTTTGGTGGAAGGTGTCCCAGCCCATGGTAAGAGGGTGGAACTGGATGGTCTTTGGGTTCCCTTCCAACCCAAACCATTTCCTGATTCTGTGATTCTCTGATCATCATTGGAGAGAAGATCCCAGCGGTCTGTGATCCTCTAGAATCAAAGCTGGACTTCTCTTGGACTTCTCTTGGCATATCCCTGTGACTGAAGCTAAAAAGACAAGTTTCCCTGCAGGTGACCAGAGTTGTTGCTCACTTTTTTGGGAGTTTTGCCTCCCGACCTCAGTCAGATTCCCCCAGACCTTGGCTCTGAGGATTCTCCTGGGTTGTTGGGCTGGTGGTGGAGTCTGACCAGCTTTAAAATAGACACTGCTCTTGCTCATTGGAGATGGTCCCTGCAGGGAGACCCTGATATCTGTAGTTGGAGATCACTGAATGAAAGACTCCCACCCTTCCAAGGGCCTTGGGAGACAAACTCCTGTCGGGTGCACGAGAGCTGTGCCTTTCTCTGGAAAGAAAACACACAGCAAACACCTGGGTAGTTTTTTTTCCTCCTCTTTTTTCCCAACACCAGGAGCGTGCAAGTGCTGGATTGGTGCCAGTTCAGGTCCCTGCACTCAGCACAGGAGAGAAAACACAGCCAAAGCCCTCGGGAGCTCAGCTCAGAGGAGCAAGTCTGGGCCTCGGGGGCTGCAGCAGGTGGGCAACAATAACTGGGCTGGGGCACCCTCAGCTGTTGGAACATTTGCTGGTGGAAGGAGATGATCAGAGGCCGTGTCTGTGTTACAAATTTGGGATATTAGTCATTAATTAAGAGCAGGTGTTGATTGTCTAGACAGCTACGTAGCAAGCCGAAAAAAGAAGTGCATTTTCAGGTGATTATTGATAAAAGGTTTAGAATTAACCACTTAATAACCTGCTTTTTGCTTTGGTTTCATTTTCAATGTTTAACCATCCCTTTTTTTTTCTCCAGGAAGCTAATGCAGAACTTTATACGTTCAGAGCATCATCTTCAATATTCACAGAATCACAACCACAGGGTGGGTCAGGCTGGAAGGGACCACAGTGGGGCATCTGGTGTCACCTCCCTGCTCCAGCAGGACCATCCCAGAGCACATAGGTTGTGTCAAGATGGTGTTGGAATATCTTCAGTGAGGGAGACTCCAGACCCCCTCTGGACAATCTCTTCCAGTGCTTGGTCACTGCACAGGAAAGAAGTTCTTCCTTGTGTCCAGGTGGAACGTCCTGGGCATCAGTTTGGAGATGACCTTTAAGGTCCCTTCCAACCCAAACCATTCTGGGGTTCTACGAGTCTGTGAAAGGCTGTTTTTAAGGGCAGTCCTCGGTTCTGAATTTCTGCAGTTTTGACTCATTTAGAACTCCCATCCCATCAAAACCATCCTTTTCCATACTTTGAGAAAGAAGGAAATTCAGCCCATGAAGTGTGTCCCTCTCAGCCTGTGGGAGGGGGTTGTTTTTTTTGGCACTGGATGTGTGTGATGAAGGGCATTAGAAAATGCATTTGATTTTCACTGCTGAATTTATAAAGGTTCAATAACTCACCTGGGTAGAAATCAAACCTTACACCATGTTTGGGAAGCACTGGGTGAGTCTGAAATCCACTGTTTAATGTCCCTGCTTTGGATTTGTGTCTTCTGATCTTGAAGAGATTGAAGGACAGATGAAAGACAGTCTTGAAGGACAGATGTCTCAGTCCAACCTGATGCCTTTTACTGCCTTTCTAGAAGAGACTTCCCACTGCACAACAATACACATCAGACCTTCTAAAAAGACCAAAAGTTGCTAAAAAACATGATTATAAGAGCAGGAAAAAGTACCAATCCCCTGTGACTCTTCTTGGAGGAGCTGAGGTTTCTGACTCAGACGATTTCCCAATGAAAACTGTCAATAATTTGGGCATCCTGGCAGGAAGTCTCAGAGCTCTTGAAACCTTTGAGGTACCAAACTCTCAGGCATGTGGTGGGATTTTTGGGCTTGTCCTGTGCAGAGGCAGGAGTTGGACTGATGATCCTTGTGGGTCCTTTCCAACCCAGGATATTCCATTATTCAACGATTCTCTCAAACGCACAGTTGCTAAAAAATGAAACTAATTATTTCCTTAATCGAAAGCAACTAATATTTCAGCTTTTTTGGGGATAAATGCGACATTTTCTTCTGCAATTAAGGATCACACTTGACTTACATGTGCTTTTTTCTCCAGGAGCACTTAAGCACGTGCTTAAGGTGCACCACGTTCTCAGACTCTTTGCTGAACCAAGGCTTCGATCCCCACCATTTTTTTGCTTCCCCCTCATCATTTCTCCTCCCTTTTCTCATCTGCTGCTTCTAATCTGAGCCTGCCTTGCATAAATAAATCCTAAACTGATGTCATCTGTCCGTGCTGTGAACACTGAGCCAGGTTTGCTGTTTGCTCAGCGTGGAAAAGCCACCTGAAGGCTCCATGTGCAGAACCCCAAAGCTCAGTGGTTGGAAAGGAACACGTGGATTGATTTGGTCCAATTCTTACCTTAATTAATCAACTGTTCTCGTTTGTTTTGTGGCCCCCTTTGTTGAATAAAAAGGTTATCTTGATTCAGCCAGCATGGATTTTCTCTAGGGCTGAGGCAGAGCAAACGTTGCAAAGTTTGCTGAAAACAGGCATTTCTGTGGGGCTTCTTCTTTTTTTTTTGTTGCAGGTGGAATCAACACAGATCTACAAATGAGGTGTGTCTAATTTCAACTACTGGCCTGCTTTGTTGGTGACAAATTTGCTGTAAGTATTTCCTGAGGGGATTTGTTTTCTTTTCCCCGCTTACGCCGAGGCTCGGGACGTTGTTTTTTTTCCTAGATTTAAAAAAAAAAAAGTCCACTTCCAGCTGAAACAGCTCTAGGCTTTGCTAAAATATAAATTTGTGTAGATGACTTCTTAAAATAAAAATAATAAAAATAACCCCTGAAAAAAATAATAAAAATAACAGGTCCTTGATCAGAACGTGGTTCTTTAGGTTCCATTAACAGCTTTGCCACAGATTTCCTCGGTAACCTGGGAATGTTTTCTTGCCTCTTTACCTTATTTATGAATTGGTGGAAAATATGAAAAGTGCTCCCTTTGTCTCATCTCTTGACACTGATCCTTCTACAGAGCATTTAGAACATGTTTTATAATAACTGTGTGCAATTAAGTGTCACTTCAGGGTCCCTTTATGATGGTAGAATAGAGTATACATTTATATTTATATATATATATACAAGAATCAAGCCTTTAATCTCTTGGTGCCTTGATCTGTAACAACCATGATAATACTTGCTTTGTCCTTAAGCTCTTTGATCCGGGGTGATTTCCAGCTCCATCACTTTTGGGAGTCCCTTGGTGAGTGATGACTTTGTTCTTTGTTGGACCTGCTACAACACTCCCTGTTTCCCAAAACACAGCATATGTCTAAATCCTAACTGATGTCAGAAAACCCTTGCCTGGAAGGTAGGACTGGAACAACCCCTTTGGCCCTTTCACTGTCCAAAAATCAATGGGTTCCTCTCAGAAACTGCCCATTAATGTCATGTATTATTAACACCATTTGGGGTTTTGCCCCTGGGTGATTTTCTGAAAGCTCTTCAAGGCCTGAGCTGAGAAAAGAGCAACCCCTTTTCCTTTTTGACTTCTCCGTGACACTCATATTTCACAAGGCTTTCAACCTTTCTGCACATATGGACACACAGAAAATATCCAAAGTGCCTTCAGCAGAAAATTCAGCTCTGTTAACTGGGAGCTTTTTTTTTTGTGCCTGTGAAACAGAAGCAAAAACCACTTGTGTTTTTATACAGAATTTAAATCGTGTTTGGGAGAGAGGAAGAAGGAGAAATGAAGGACTGGTTCACAGGGGTGTCACCACAGGCCTTTATTACAAAATAATAATAAAAATGTAATAATAGAGAAGATTCTTCAGCTGAGCTGCTGCCTTTCAGTTCCAAAATCATGCTCGAGGCTTCATCAACTCCCTTACCTGTGCCCAAATCCCTGCTCTCATCAAATCCCAAGGTTCAGATGAAGAGCCCTGGGGCAGGTCCACCTCTCCTTCACTTCTCAGAGCTGCTGAAGTGAATATGAAATGACCAAAGAGAGAAAAATCACAACCTTGCTTTCCAAACTTTATCCTGTATTTCTCCCCTTCACCTACATGTCAGAATATGAAATAATAATTAAAATATACCACAACAAGAGGTAAAAAGTACAGCTAAGTAGCAACGACATTTTTAATTCCCATATTCCTTGCTGCTGAAATTAGGAAAAGAAAGGGATGAAGGAGATAATTTTTCTCCTAATTTTCACCACCTTAAACTATTTTTTTTCGGAGTGGTTCTTGTCATGAGACACAGCTGAAAGCTACAGTGATGAGGGAGATGCTACACATCACTTTGCAATGCAGATGACAGGATCTGGTGTGTGCACACACTTAAATCCCAGTATCCCTGGTTAAATCCCGAATGGAAACCCCAAATAATTTTATGCTGGAGCATATCTGAAAACTATTTGGCCACAGACAGTCTTGGGCTTGGTGAGGAGGGAACACAGTCCTGTAGTGCCCCAATTTCTGCCTCCCTGTGATTTACCTTCCTCACTGGGGTGTTATTAAGCCAACCCTGAGTCTCCCAGGCTCCTGATACCATTCCCTTTTCTCCTGGAGCTCAGCAGCTTTCCTGGGGAGGGTCTCCCTGGGACTGTCTCCGTGCTGTAAGCTGATCCAGTCAGGCAGGAGGTTTTAGCCTGCCTGAGGAATTTGGAGGAAGGGTTTCTAAGCCTCTCAATGCATAAGCCATGCGAGCATATGGCCATAAATCCTGTAAGCTCGGGCACTTAGTGGTGATCCAATAGCACTGGATGGACCCCTCCGGATAATGCTGCTCTAATGGAAGGTGGATGCAGCAGGGAGGGACTGGAGGGCTTTGCTGCCTCAGGCAATGTGGCAAATGTCCACTGTACACACAGACAGCTCCAGCCCCAGCGATCCCCCGGGGCAGCTGCTTCCTGACCCCCCGGCACACAGACGGACTCGGCATCGTCTGCCGGGAGGAGTTTTGGGAAGGGCGGCGGGATGTGCTCGTGGCACAGCTGAGAGCTTCCCCCCCGGCCTTCCCCTCTCGGCCCCTGGCTGAGGATGAAGAGCATATGTTTGGCCTCCCCATCCCTTCCCTGCTCCCCTGAAGCGTGGCTCAGAGAATCAGGGAATCACAGAATATCCTGAGCTGGAAGAGACACCCGAGGAACCTCAGGAATCACACCGTGTACCTGAGAGCTTCTCCAAATGCTCCTAGAGCTCTGGCAGGTTTGTGGTCATGACACCTTCTCTGGGGAGAAGGTTCTAGTGCCTGACCACCCTCTGGATGCAGAACCTTTCCCTGATGCCCAACCTAAACCTCCCCTGGCACTGTTTCATTCCGTTCCCTCTGGTCCTGTCACCGGTCACCAGAGAGCAGAGATCGGTGCTACCCTTCCCCTTCCCCTCAGGAGGAAGCTGCAGACCACGACATTAAGTCTCTGCGTTTCATACCACGATGCCACGAGCCTCAGGACCCCGAAATGCCACCCCTTGTGCCAAACCCCAAAACGCCGGGAAGGATCGTCCCGATTTGTTTCTGTTTGGTTACGAGCCCATCACGGCATTTCCTCCCGGGGCTTACCGAGCAGTACCACCCCCTTCCTCCCCTCTCAGATGTCCTGGGGATGAAGGGGCTAATCCTTTACATTAACCAGCCCATTAACTATTGTGCCTGTAAAAACACCCAGCCTGTCACAATTACTTCTGGCTCTGTTCCCTCCTGCCCATCAACTTGATCGAAGATAATGTGTAAGGGGATAGGGCAGCGCTGCGTGCTGTTGACACTGGGAAGAAAGATCCCGGGGCTGGAGTGCCACTCAGGTTACAGATGAGCTGGAAAATCCACCCACTCCTCGGAGTGGTGACAGCTTTGTATACAAACTCTCGCTGCAGAGATTGCGGAGGGGGAAAGTCTGCGAGCGCCTGACAGACAGGACCTTGACGGGAGCCAACAGGGAGAGGGGCTGGCTGGGGCTGGAGGTCAGCTGGGTCATCCCTTTTTAAACCTTGATGCTGCAGCATAAGTGGAATGAGTTATCAGCTTAAGATAAATCAAACAGGGGCGTATCTCTTACAGCTCCTCCTTTTTGGGGCAGGCAGGTGGAGGAGCTGGATGTGCAACGTTGTCGTGGCCATAAATTGCTCCCTGGCAAACCTGCAGGGCTGCAGTTGGGTGGGTTCCTACAAGCCATGCCTGAGATGTCTGGCACTGATGAAGCACCTACAGCATCCAAACCAAGGAATCAGGACCAGCAGAGTCCCACCCAGAGGCCCCTGCCTTGTCCTCCTGGTCTGACACCAGCATTTCACACTCCCCTGGCATTTCACACTGCCCTACATGCAGGGCTACAGTTGGAGGGATTCCTACAACTGCTCTGGCAAACCTGCGGGGCTGCAGTTGGGTGGGTTCCTACAAACCATGTCTGGCACTGCTGAAGCACCTACAGCATCCAAACCAAGGAATCAGGACCAGCAGAGTCCCACCCAGAAGCCCTGCCTTGTCCTCCTGCTCTGACACCAGCAGTTCACACTCCCCTGGCAAACCTACAGGGCTGCAGTTGGGTGGGTTCCTACAATTGCTCCAGTAAACACGCAGGGCTGAAGTTGGAAGGATTCCTACAACTGCTCTGGCAAACATGCAGGGCTGCAGTTGGAGAGATGCCTACAATTGCTCTGTTGAAGATGTAGGGTTGCAGTTGGGTGGGTTCCTACAAAGCATGCCTGGCACTGTTGAAGCATCTACATCATCCCAAGTCATTGGGACCAGCAGATCCCAATCTAGAGGCCCTGCCTTGTCCTCCTGGTCTGACACCAGCAGTTCACACACCCCTGGTGAACCTGCAGGGCTGCAGTTGGGTGGGTTCCTACAACTACTCTGGCAAACCTGCAGGGTTGCAGTTGGGTGGGTTCCTACAAGCCATGCCTGAGATGTCTGGCACTGCTGAAGCACCTACAGCACCCAAACCAAGGAATTAGGACCAGCAGAATCCCACCCAGAAGCCCTGCTTTGTCCTCCTGGTCTGCCACCAGCCCTCCACACTCCCCTGCTCTGCCTCACAGCAGCAGTTTTATAAAACCACCTTTATAAATGCTTCAAGGCAAGACTCCAATATTGACTTTTTTTTTTTTTTTCCCTTTTTAACTTTACCCCTCAAAAGTGTGGGTTTTTTTTGATTCTCTCTTATTTTTTTTTTTCCTGGGAAAAGGTTAAAAAGTTACCTTCCAACCTGCGGTGGCTCAACCCGGAGCAGAATGTTTCAGTTTTATCAGCTGGCACGAAGGGATCTGTTTCAAATCATTTTTGACAGCATATTAAGCTGCATTTCTATCCCAGCTTGAAGCTGGCCTGCCCATTGGGTCGTTCCCTTTTCTCCAGAAACAATTTGCTTTTCTCCAGCTGAAACCCAGGTGAAAAAGCTGAGTGGGGGGAATCACTGGGACTTGGTGAACTCGGCTCAGAGGAGAAAAAGAGGGGCCGGGATTTTTGGAATATAGATCAACAAAGGAGCAGTTTGATTTTCACTCCATCTGAAAATAACCCCTGCAACCAGGTTTGATAAACAGAAATACAATAGTGCAGAAATCCTGCAGTTCCCTCACCTCTAACATTTATTTACCAGCAGGAACAGCCAGAGTTCATCGTTGGCTGAGAGTTTCCATGAAATAGCAGGGATATGGAATAAAGGCTTCTGAATTCTCTGGGAGGGATGAAATATGTTGGGACTTGAAGCAGTTTTTAGAATAACAGCTCACATAGAAGGATTGTCCACACTGGGAGGGAAGAAGTTGACCAAAAATGTCTTTATATTTTTTTCATCCGTGGCCTTTCACTGATGATGTGGCACAAGGAAGCTCCTCTTACCAGGGCAGAGAATGGAGCAACAGAAAAATGACACTGGTTTTCCCAGAGAAGTTGTGGCTGCCCCTGGATCCCTGGAAGTGTCCAAGGCCAGGTTGGATGGAGCTTGGGGCAACCTGAGATAGTGGAAGGTGCCCCTGCCCATGGCAGGGGGTGGAACAAGATGAACTTTAATGTCATTTCCAACCCTAAAAGTTCTGTGATTCCATGATTCTGGGGATTCTGCACCAGCCATGAAGGTTTATTTCCATGATTTTGCCATTTCCAAATCATTTCCATGATTTGGCCTTTTCCATTCCTTTTTGGGGTTCGTAAAACCTTCGAGACGTCTTTCTTAATGCAGCAATCCTCTTGAACTCAGCACATTCTGGGATTCAAGGAAATTCTGGGAACCAGTGCTTGGAATACCAGCACAGATCGTGTTAGAGCTTCATTATGAATTAATAATGATCATTTTTGGGCTGAGACAGGACAAAAAGTAGCGTTGAGCAGGGCAAAGTGAGTTCATGGTGTCATGAGTATTCCTTGACCTCCGAGGGGGGATTCTGTCAGAATCTCACGTTTCTGGGGTCAACTTAGGGGAAAAAAAAAAAAAAAGTAAAACTAAGAGCAGATTTTGAAAAGAACAACTCATCACTTCCATGTCGTGGTCAACAATTCCTCACTCAAGGGTCAACAATTCCTCACTCGACAAAGGTAGGATCAAACAAGCTGGGAATGGGGAATATGAACCAGATTCCATCCTCTGCGCCTGAGGAAGGTGAATAACCAACAGATTTCAGCTGAAATATTTCCTGCACTGATCCCTCTGCCCACGGTGGCATATTCTGGGTGAAAATTCTGGATGGAAATCCTCAGGAGAATTTGCAAACAAAGGTAGCAAAATCAATGAGAAAGGCTAATAACAGAAGCAAAGGAGTGTCTGGATAAAAAGAATACCTTGGAAAAATAGAATGATACGAACTTTACTAATTTTAAGCACTTTTGGAGGCCCCTAGGAAGTGACACTGGGTTCCCATCGATTCACTTGGCCCATCCAGACTTCACTTGCCCAGAGAAGCTGTGGCTGCCCCATCCCTGGAAGTGTTCAAGGCCAGGTTGGAGCAACCTGGTCTAGTGGAAGGTGTCCCTGCCCATGGCAGGGGGTGGAACTGGATGATCTTTAAGGACTCTTCCAATCCAAACCATTCCATGATTTTCTGGTTTTATGATTTAAAGAGTCTGGGCATTGTTGTGACTCCAGATGTGGGAGATGGGGCAAGAATTTATGTGGAGATCTGAACTTCTCCAGAGCACAGAAAAAACCTTTGTACAATTTACACCCCCTTGATAATTATTTTAAATCCTTTTCTCAGCATAGAAATAAAAGGACTGACAGTAGATCTTTGATGAACTACAACAAGAAGTCTCTGTTTAGTTGCTCCCAACTTTATGTCAAGAGCAGGAGCAGCATTTTCCAGGTTCCTGGGGTGCAGATGTTGCAACAGTCCACAATGAAACATCTGGAAAATGGTCAGCAACCAGTGCAAGGGAGATGGTGATTTCAGCACCTTAATTCCATCTCTGATGGGTGCTAAGGAGAATTAATCCCCTGGAATGAACTTCCCAAAGCCAGAACTGCGGATGATATCTACTGGAAATAACAAAAAGGGATGCTGGGAAAGGGTCAGTGTTTGATTAGGGCTATAACTGGTGAAAAAGAGACATCAGAAATCATTTTCCTACTCTGAGAAGCTTTTTTGGGGGATTTCTATAAGGGATATTTATACTTGGATAAAAAGGGCCTTGATCAGAGACCACTAACCACTGGATTATGCAGCCAGACTCCCCTTTGCTGCCTGCTCTTCAAGCACCATGAACCTTCACAGAATCCCAGAATATCTTGAATTGGAAGGGACCCAGAAGGATCACCCAGTCCAACCCTCAGCCCTACACAGGCTCATCCCCCAGAGCCACACCCTGTGCTCCAGAGGATCATCAAGATCATCAAGACAGTGAATCTTGATGCCACATCAGCAGGAGAGAAGAAGTGTGTTCACTTCCAGACTCCAACTTAACCTTTACAGTGCTTTTTTTTTAGCTTGTGGAGATGTCATTCCACAAGTTTGGCATTAGTTGTGGAAGGTTGTTGACCCCTGCAGTGGTCTTTGAAAACAGTTTGGTCCAATAAGTTGGTCCTTACCTGGGGAGGTACTTCTGGGGGAGTTAAGTGCTGATCCATCTGCTTTCTTGTCTTAAGGGGGAAAACATGTGCTGGTCAGTCTGTTGATATATATAAATTTATACTACATAAATATATAACATATATATAAAAATATGTATGTAAATATATATAAATATATAAATATATATAATATATATGAATATTCACAAATATATAAAATTATATATAAATATAGATATAAAGTTATCATTTTATATATTTGTATATCACTTTATTTATCAATTTATATATTATATATGCACACTGGGCATTACAAGCATAGGTAGTAACACGAATTCAGCTTCAGAGACCTCAGTGTGACAGGTTAGGAGAAGGAAGAGAGAGAGAGAGAGAGAGAAAGAGAGAGAGTGTGATGGGAGGCTGGACTTGGAAAAATGAAACAACCCCCAAAGTGGCAGCGTTGCTTTACAAACACTTCATTCTGGAGCTTGGAGAAACGTGGAGACTTCTGGTTTTTAGGTGCAGGAATTTGACTGCATTTCTGATCATTTCCGTTCCTTTCCCAAGGAAGGGTTATACAATGAAAGGCCCTGCCAGAGCTGCCCGGGGTTTTGTCATTAAAGGTCGTCGGTGCCTCATCTCCCGTCCCTCTCCTGTCCCTCTCCCGTCCCTCTCCTCCTCCCCTTTTCCCGCTGCCTGTGGGAGCAGCCCCGAGGCTGTCACAGCAATTGTGAGCAAGATTTGCAAGCAAATCTTGCTGACTCTGCTTTCAGCAGGGGGTTTGCAGGGCTTTTCCAGCCGGGCTTTCCCCTCCAGGCCTTGGGGCTCAGTGGTGGTGGACACAGGAGAGGACCTGGCCCCCCAAAAATATGGGAATTGGTGGTTCCAGTAACCGCTGGCTCCAAGCAAAGACAGAAAGCCAAGGAGGGGAGGCATCAGGGTGAGGAAGGAATTTTCACCACAGCATGATGTTGGCTCTGTGATCCAATACAATTGACATGTGGGGGGGTTTATTTCTTCTCCTTATCCTCTTTCTTCCCCTCTTTCTCTTTTTTTCCTCCTCCTCCTCCTCCTCTTCCTTCTTCTTCTTATTATTATTTCTTCCCCTTCCCCTTCCCTTCTCCTTCTCCTTCTCCTTCTCCTTCTCCTTCTCCTTCTCCTTCTCCTTCTCCTTCTCCTTCTCCTTCTCCTTCTCCTTCTCCTTCTCCTTCTCCTTCTCCTTCTCCTTCTCCTTCTCCTTCTCCTTCTCCTTCTCCTTCTCCTTCTCCTTCTCCTTCTCCTTCTCCTTCTCCTTCTTTCTCCTTTTTCTCCTTCTTCTCCTTCTCCTTCTCCCTCTTCCTGTTGTTCTTGTTCATTTTCTTGTTCTTGTTCATTTTCTTATTGTTTTTCTTCTTCTTCTTCTCCTTCTCTTCCTTTTTTTTCCTGCCTTGGTCAGAACTGGAGGTGGTCACTGTACAACAGGGAGCAAGATCCCTCTGCAGAGCCAAGGAGACTCAGAGCACGAGACAGCTGAGCTCAGGATGACTTCAAAAACTCATCCCACTTGTGCAGCAGAGCCAAAAAACATGGATTTAAGGAACATGCAGCATCCCTTTCCTCTAAAGCCGAGGTGCTGGTGGTGGATCCATCCAGAAAAGCTGAGGAGAAGCTGCAACCTCACACAATTGCTTTAATCTTCCACCAGAAGTGTGGTGGCGGCTTTACAGAACAACCAGTTTTGCTTTTCTACAGGAATAGAAGTTTTCTGGAGAGACAGTCCTACGTTCAAAATAGGATGGGTATTTTTAAATGTTACTTTTTTTTTAAGAAATGGAACTTTGAGCAGAAGAGCTGTGTCTGCTCCCAGGCTGCGTTTTGCAAACATATGTGTGTGTCTGTGCATATGCAAATGTGGTATTTTGTGGGATGGAAACGTTCTGTCTCCGTCTTGGGCAGAAAACAGAACGACCAAGTTTCATGTTGTCGTGACTTTTCATCTTTTCAACTGTTTTATATGATATAATATCCATTATAATTCCATCAATTATTATTACAGGCTTTACCTATTTCATACCTGCGAGAGCTTTGTCTTTAATCCATTTTTTTTTTTTTTGTGTTCTTTTCCCTCAAAAAAATAATTTTCAGGTTCTTTTGGTGTTGCCAGCAGTGATTTTCTTTTTGGATATTTTGAAATACTTCAGAAAAGACAAGTCCATATTTTTATAAAGACCAAGAAACTTCTCGGATGCAGACAAGATAGACATTTTTCTGATCAAAACCTCACTGACAAATGGGTGTAAATCACTCTACATGATCTAAGAATGTGCATTTTTGCCCCGTGAGCTTTATGTGAACATTGCTACTGCGAAAACTATGAACTGTGAGGTCTCTCCAAGCCCCAACAGCAGGAAAAAGTAAAGAAAAGAGGCAACAGTTGTTTCATTCTACAGGAAAAATATGGAATTAAGATGTTATTTAATGGCAGAACTTTAGTAGAGCTGTAGGATCTATGGAGTAATTTTACACAGGGTGTGGGGAAGGAGTAGAGTCACAGAAGGTTGTCACAGGTGGAAATCTTGCTCTTAGTTGAGGGACCAGGAGCAAGATTATTTCTAAATGTGTTTTTGGGAGGTAGTGGATTTTTTCTATGCTGTGCCATGGAGACATCTCCCAGTTCCCATCCTAAAATATGGGATGTGGAAGAAAGAGCAGTGGAATAAGGTCTCAGGGTCATTGAGGGACCTCTCACACTGTGAGAGTGAAGGACCTGAAAAACTGAACTCCACGTGGTCGTGTCTGAACACTTGAGCGCCTCCTGGGACGTGCCATAGTGTGGAAGAAAGGTTCAGGGTCTGTGGCTCTGGAACATTCTGGGATGTATCCCAAGGAGGAGAAAATCCCCATGGATGGCAGGATTGTGGCTCTGTAACAGGAGGTGTGGGACGGGCTTGGCTGAGTGGTGGAAAAGGCATAAGGATTGTGGTGGGAAGGGAACAAAGGAGCTCCCAGACTGTGACAGCTCTTGGAGAGAGGTGAAGGACATGGACAGTGTAGGGATGAACGTCTGGGAAAGACACACCAAGGCCTTGGATAATGAACAGAGAATGAGTCAATACAAGAGGGAGCACTCAGGGTGCAATTCATCCCCAGAAACAGGCCAACAAAGGCTGATAAAGACTGAAAAGCTGGAGTCTGTCATGCATTGAAAACCATCTCACTGGTGGCATTCAAGTCAGTCCTGTAACCTCTCTGATGTGAGGCTGAACTCACTTTCCTTCAGCTTCTCTGGGCAGAGGTTGCAGATCCCCTGTGATCTCCTGAGACCCTGCAGAAAATAAACCCTCTGGGAAGAGGTTACAGATCCCCTGTGATCTCCTGAGACCCTGCAGAAAATAAACCCTTTGTCTCGACCATGAGGTGCAGGAAAAGAGCTCTTCAATAACATCACTGAACACAGAATTTGGGTTGAAAGGGAACTTAAGGACCATCTCATTCCAACCTTTTACCATGGGCAGGGACACCTTCCACTAGTTCAGGTTCCTCCAAGCCCCGTCCAACCAGGTCCTGGACACTTCCAGGGATGAGGAACAATAAATAAGGAATGATGGTTACTCATTTCACTGAGAATGTCTATCTGAGACATGTTTGCCAGGGTTTTGGAAGAAGATAAAATCTCACCCAACATCTATTATTCCTCTTGGTCCATCACTACTCACGAGAAGAGGCTTTGCCCACGAAATCTCCCATAAAAAGTGACATTATGGGCCAGATTGGCGAGTGGTATAAATGGAAATCTCCAGGGGAGATGCTGATTCACTCGAAGCCGAGGATGCATCATTCTGTTTTCCGTTTGGAAAGTCAGACAGGGATGTACGGGAAGGCTCAGCCCCGTCTGGAAATGCCATCTGGGGAAGGTGGGGGGGCACAGGTGACCAGAACTCAGTGGGTGATCACAACCACACAGTGATTGCTGAGGGGAAAGGATGGCCTTCCCTCTGCAAGGATCTTCTGTTGAGCTTCGGAACCGCTGCTGTCTCGTGTGTCCCGAGAGGAAAATGACCCTGCAAGAAAACATTCATGGACGCAACTGTGTTTTTTTGGTCTCTTCAGGTGAACAAAGATCGCCCCGTTTTTCCTCCAAGCCATCCAACAGCAGTGGAAACTGTGCTTGTTTTTCTCCCCCCCACCTTCTCCCCCGGGAGCACTCACAAATCCCGATTTCCCAAACTGATCCCGGCTCGCTAAGCCTCCTGTTCGTGTCAGCACCTGACCGGGAGCTCGGGCAGCCAGAGAGCTTTGCCGTGGCTGCAGGGCTGAGCACACGAGGGGCAGGGGCTCAGCAGTGACAGGGTCCTCCTAGCATCCCCTTCCCTGCCCTCTGGCCACTGCTGGCACAGGATTTGCCTCCTTCCCTGCCAGCAGCAGAGCACAGGCTTGCACCGCCCCGCCGGGAGCTACCCCGTAAACAACAACAAAATGAGCTTAGAACTCCTAAGCCTCCAAATGAAATAAGAAGCTAATTTGCCCCATCACCGAGCTTGCCATCTGTAAGAATTAGTCCCAGGGGGAAATGAATAGAGCCATTATTCCTACTGTGCTCTTGGCCGTGTAATTCCTGCGCTGGTGAAACAGGAGACAGCGAGAGGAAAAACATAATACTTGTGTGACCAGGCTGCCATTGGCTGAGGGAGGGCCTGTGTGTCCTGGTGGTGAAATGAAGGGTCGGGCAGGCAGCTTAAGGGGTGACAGACTTCAGTGTCCCAACTGCTCCTCAGGCACCAAGTAATTAAAGTAAGGGATAACAGGGCTAGGAGGCAAGTTAAAAGTTCATTTATTGATGGGAATGACTCAAACCACGGAAAATATCGGCCCCTGACTGTGGTGATGTTTGTGCTCCCTCAGAAGATCTCTTGCTCCTTTCCTACATCTCCTTTTGTTGGAGATGATGTTAAAAGTGAGGCGGGACAGCCCTGTTAACCCTCACTGCTCGTTCTTGCCAGGGGAGGTTGGATCATTCCCTGGTGGAAAATGGCCTGATTCCCATTTTATCCCACGTGAGGTGCGGCCTCGGAGCTCCTCAGCAGAGCCGGACCCAAGACTTGAAGTAAAAGGCTCCCAAAGATTTTCCAGCCTTAAGCAAACGTTACTTTATCTGAGAGGAATGAGTATGAGGAGCAGGACAGAGATGGGAAGCTCCTGGCCAGGGTGGAAAATGGTCCTGGGGAAAAAAAAAAAAAAGGATGCTGTCACTGAACACCGAACTGAGTAATTCCTGCCTCCTGGAAAGGTCAATATTTCATCCAGGAGAGCATCTAGGAACTCATCTGCACTCAAACCTTGCCCATCCAAACAAATGGAAATGCCTTTATTCCTTATGTCTGTGTCAAGGAGGTGCACCTACAGTAACTCACGACGTGTTAAATGTCACACAGGAATTCCCAGTGCAGGGATTGTGCCCCCAAACCACTTGGTTTTTTCCCTGTCCTGTTCACTATGATGCTTTTTTAACTTTGCCAGTGAAGGAATGAGTGAGTCTGCTCATGGTGGGACCGTCCTGATTTGGATTAGAAGCTTCAATTTTGCTTTCAAAATGGAGATCCTTTGAGACCAGAGGAAAAGGAAAAAAAGCATCATGGGACTGTCACCCCTTCAGCTGAGGAAAGGCTGCTCTGGTAGGAGTGAGGGAGTCAAATTTGAGGACTTAGTAAGTGATTCTACATGATAAGCAGCTTTTCTTGTGCAGCCCAGCACCACTCTGTGCAGGCACTGCTTCCTGCCAACTTTCTGCTGCTGACACGACTTTCATAATTTTTGATTTGTTTTTCTGCCCAGAGGCCCCTTCTCCTACTCAAAGACAAGAATGTCTCCATTGATGCTGCTGACCTGCCCTACAGCTTTTGTTTGTTCTTTCCCTTGATGTTCCATTTGGCTGTATGGTTTATTCAGAGCTATAACTGGAATTGTCCTTCACCATTCACTTCCCTTCCCAAGCCTTCCCTTCCCTTCCCAAACCTTCCCAAACCTTCCCTTCCCATACCTTCCCTTCCCTTCATTTGAATATCATTTTAAGACTGAACATCTCAGTCTCTGAACTAAAGAAGAATCCAGAATTTGCACTGAGGACATGGAACAGGAGCACCAAGCAGGATTGTACTGGAAAGGATCCTAAAGATCATCCAGTTCCACCTCCTGTCATGGGCAGGGACACCTTCCACTAGACCAGGTTGCTCCAACCTGGCCTTGGACACTTCCAGGGATCCAGGGGCAGCCACAGCTTCTCTGGGTAACCTGTGCCAGGGCCTCCCCACCCTCACAGGGAAGAATTTCTCCCCAATATCCCATCTAACCCTGCCCTCTGGCAGTTTGAAGCCATTCTCCCTTATCCTGTTCCTCCATCCCTTGTTCCCAGTCCCTCTCCAGCTCTCCTGAAGCCCCTTTAAGCCCTGGAAGGGGCTCTCAGCTCTCCCTGGAGCCTTCTCTTCTCCAGGTGAATCCCCTCAGCTCTCCCAGCCTGGCTCCAGCCCTCAGAGCATCTTTGACTCCCTCAATTTTGTGTGTCACAGCACATTTTGACACTTTCTTTTTAACCTGTGCTGAGGAAGACAATTTGAATCCCAGTGGAAATGGATCTGGTTCCTCAGAAAAGGGCTTTGTAGGTTTGGATCCAAACGACCTGAGCACTCAAATCTCCCCAAAATCTACCCAAATCTTGTCTTGCCCTAAAGACCAGCAGAAGAAATGCCTTTGATGATGCAAAGGCTTCTCAGCCATGGCAGGAGGTTCAAAAGGGTTTTCACTCTCCACAGCTGCTCTCCCATGCCTTGGATCTCCGTGTCCAAGAGGAGAGATGCTGCTGTTCCACATGAACGCTCTGGACTGGGACAGAGCAGATTCCACATCCCCTCCAAGCCCATCAACTCCAACAGCTTTAGCTCCTAAAAAAAAAGCAGCCTGAACCAAACCAAACTAATTGCTTATCAACGTTGGGAGCTGGCAAAGGGGTGGTTTTGGGGGGGCTGAGGGGGGAGTGAAGCGTCTATTTGATGTGGAGAAAGAAAAAGTATTGTGTTACTGACTCAAGAAAAACACTTTGCAGCCAATTTGCACAGTTTGAGCCCGTTGCCATGGCGTTCCTGCAGGAGTGGGAGCCCGCAGGAACTCGCCGTGGGATTTGCGAGCGCCGAAGCCCTGAGGTGTCTTTCTCCGTCCGCCCCACCAGCTGTTAATTGTCCAGGAGAAGCTCATGAAAAACGGTGAGCCAACAGTTTGCTGGGAAAGGGACCAAGGCAAAGCAGGGGCTTCATAAAGGGCAGCCCCGGCCCCGTCGATTCCGTGCTGGCGGGCGGATCCGCACGGATCCACAGGCGGTGGAAAAACGGGGGCTGGATGGATTGCTCAGAGCTGCCATGACGTTACCAACAAACGTTACCTCCCCACAAACCTGTGACCCAAACTCAGATGTTCCTGCTGGGAATATCCCGGCACGGACCATGACGTCAGCCCCGCAGGGCTCCCCGGGAACGGCGCTGCCTTTTCCGCCCGGCGCTGGATATTCCTGCCTTTCATCTCTTGGACAGTTCCCAGCACTGCTCGTTCTAGGCATGGAAATCTGGCCTTCCAGCTCCTTAGAGCCAGTTAACACATCCCACGGAACGCTCGTGTTCACATGGGTGGACAACATCATAGGTCAGGGAAGGCTTGTGTTGCCTCCTCTGTGCCAGCCCGGTGAGGTGATGGTGACCTTCCCAGATCCCTGGGACTGCTCCAAGGACGTGAGAAGGTCACCACCACTGGGATAATGAGAGGAACGGGAGGTTCACAGAATCCCTGAATATGCTGAGTTGGGAGGGAACCACAAGGATCATCCAGTCCCACCCTCAGCCCTGCACAGGAACATCCCCAAGAGTCCCACCCTGTGCCCCAGAGGATCAGCCAAACCCTCCTGAAGCTCTGGCAGCCTTGGGGCTGTGCCCACTGCCCTGGGGAGCCTGGGCAGTGCCCAACCACCCTCTGGAGGAAGAACCTTTTACTGAGATCCAACCTGAGCCTGCCCTGACACAGCTCCAGCCATTCCCTGGGTGCTGTCCCTGGTTCCCCCAGAGCAGAACTCAGTCCCTGCCCCTCCTCTGCCCCTGCCCAGGACGTTGTACCTGCAGTGAGGTCTCTCCTCAGTCTCTTCTTCTCCAACTGAACACATCAAGTGCCCTCAGTGTCCTCACATGGCTTCAAATCAAGGCCCTTCCCCACATCTGTTGCCCTCCTTTGGACACTTTTTTGAGACAAATGAAAGGTAGATGTGGAGAAATTATCCTGAGACAGAGAAGAAATTCAATTAAAACAGCAGAAATGTCCCCAGAGATGTGATTTAAGCAGGGCTGGATTGCCCGTGTTACTCATAATTAGATTGGTCCCAGCAGAATCAGAAGGTCGATGGTGTCAGAGAAAGGGAATCTTGTACCAGCCCATTGGAAAAGTTAAGATCCATATTGAAGAAGTTCTTCCCCTGGTCCACATGATGTTCCCAGGTGGATGGGGTGGGTGTAGGATCAGTCTCCTGCTGAGTGATGGCCCGTTTTTCTTATCTCAGTCCTCCTTCTGACAAGACAATACCAAACACTCACTTACGACCCAGCAACCACAGTTAAATTCAAGATTCAAAATTCTTCGTTCTGTCAGGACCTGGATCTCTTTCAATCAATCTCCACAAGCTACCTGTGGTTGCTGTTATGTCCACATGGAGACACTGTGAACCCCTGTTCCTGACTGATCTCTTGACAACTGTCCTGACTGGAAGTGTTCAAGGCCAGGTTGGGACTGTGTGTCATCCATGAGAAATATGAAAAAGAGGGAGAGCAATTTTCCACACAGGTAGATAGTGATGGGACAAGGAGGAATGGTTTTAAACTAAAAGAGGAGAGATTTTGATCAGATATGAGGAAGAAATTCTTGGCTGTGAGGGTGGGGAGGCCCTGGTACAGGTTGCCCAGAGAAGCTGTGGCTGCCCCTGGATCCCTGGAAGTGTCCAAGGCCAGGTTGGAGCAGCCTGGGCTAGTGGAAGGTGTCCCTGCCCATGGGAGGGGGTGGAATGGGATGATCTTTAAGGCCCCTTCCAACCCAAACCATTCTGTACCTCCAGGATTCTCTGATTCTCAATGGCAGACGTCTGTACCTCATGGATGAAGAGTGGGCTGTATTTAGGTCACCTGTTAAAGTGCCTGAAGTGGATGAAGATGCCCCAGATGGTGTTTCAAGATGTGACAGTGATGAATAATTCAGAGCACCCACTCCTAGAGCTGCAGGGCTCTGTCCCTGTGCCTGTGGAACGAAGCAGTCACGACAACACAGTTCGGCTCCACGAGTAGGTGGTCGAGACACAATCCCTCCTTCTCTCCACTCCCTGGGAAAGGTGCCAGTCTCTGGCAGCCCTGGCTGGTGGGTATTTTGGGTTCTCATCCCACTTGCATTACCAGAGTAGGATCCCATCCCTGTGAAGGACACCCCAGAGCCCTTCACAGGCACAGATCCCTTGCAGGAAGGTTCTTGGGGTCTCTCCCTGGGCCTGCTGAGGGTGGGGAAGCTCAGCCAGCACAGATAGAAAATCAGCCACCAGACAGCCCGTGATTCGGGCCCCCCTCATTATTTTAATTTTGGGTTTGCAGGGAGACAAGCTGGCAGCCTCGAGCCGTGCTTGGCACCGCAGAAGGGTTTAATAATCACCTCATAAAACTTTTCATCTGGCTTCCCACATCTCTCCCTTTCCCAGATTCCTGCCCTGCCCTGCGCTCTCTATCAGGGATGTGGGGTTTGGCACAACACACATCATTGCTGTGGCAACCACCTTCTCCCCTGCTGCTGCTGCTGCAGGTATTTGCAGGTACCGTCACAATTCCAGTCTCTCTAATCCAATTTCAGCCAAAATTGCCATTTTTGGTCTGTCTCCATGAGTTTCCTCATGCCCATTTTATGGGATTCCTCGCTGTATCCAAGGGTAATGTGGATCTAGGTTTTATATTTGGTCAATAGCCCTGGGAGTAGTTCAGTGCTGAGGTGGCTCAGGCTGTGCCTTCATAATCCAGACTGTTCCTGGTGGTGATGTTCCAAAAAAACCTTGAATTTCCCAACCTCTATTCTTCCAAGGAAGGCATTAGAATTCTGGCCTTGACCAAAGTGACAGATTTGGAGATGGAAATGCAGATCAACATCAGCCTGGGCTGACCCAAGGTGACTGAAATCATGTCTTTTATGGAATACAGGTTCCCTTCCTCACTGTATCCAAGGGAAAAGGAGAATGTGGATCTTGATTCCATATTTGTTTGGTCGACAGCACAGGGAGTAGTTCAGTGCTGAGGTGGCTCAGGTTGTGCCTTCATAATCTGGACTGTTCCTGGTGGTGATGCTCCAAAAAACCTTTAACTTCCCAACCTCTATTCTTCCAAGGAAAGCATGAGAATTTTGGCCTTGAGAAAATGAGATGGAATTGCAGATCAACATCAGCCTGGGTTGACCCAAGGTGACTGAAATCATGTCTTTTATGGAATACAGGTTCCCTTCTCTTCCTCTCACTGTCAATGTAAGAGAGCAGCATAAAAATTAATCTATTTAAGGCAACAGGACAGCTGGAAAATGAACATTTTCTAAAAAAAAAGGGGGGGATGGAACTATAGATGTGCAATAATTGACAGTTCTTTACAAAAATTGCAGCTGAGCAGCAGGAGGCAAGAGTGCTTGTTTGTCTTGTATCAGATGCTCCCCTTTGGGCCAAAGGGAGGAAATGGAAATTATAACCCTCCTGAAAGCAGCAAAGCATTCCTAGGAAAAAGACATTTATGGAGGGCAGGGAGAGAATGAGATACAGAGAAAATGAGCCCAGAGGAAAAGCAGAGCTCCTGGGAACTTTGGTGAGCACAACAGGGCAGGTTTCCAGTGTGACCAAGACTGATTCCCCAGGGGAATTTGTCCAAAGGGGGTTGTGTGGAATAATTTACAATCTGGGATGGTGCTGACAGTTCCTGGGCTGAAAACAAAGCTGTGCAGAGAGACTCCTCAGGCCCCTGGGACCACCAAGGGCAGGTGGGGAGGCTTGTTTACAACCAGCTTTATTTCTAATTTCATTTGGTTTGAGTTTTTCCCAGTTCAACCCCAAATGAGTGGGTAATTCTTTTTTTTTGTTCTGGGATTTTGGGGTAGAAACCCTTTTAGTGGCTTTGGAGAGAAGGAATGGCACAGGACAGAGGTAAATGGGACTTATTCCTGTATGGGCAGTGATGATTTAAGCTGTTAATGAAAGCACAGCCTGATGTCAGGGCTTGAGAACATGTTAAACTGACTTCAGGGCTTCTAGTGATGAACAAGAAATGCTGCAGGTTCCCAGAAAATAAACTCACTGAATTTATTCAGACATTTTTTTTGGCCAGTTGATGGAACAGCCTCATTTTACTCACCCTGAAGTGGATACCTTGATTATGTGACTTACATCCTAAGACCTCTTTTTTATTGTCTCTAAGCAGAGCCAAGAGTTACAAACTCAGGTAGATTTCTGCACTGTGGACATCTCTATTTTTGCTGCCTGGATCCCACTGAGAACAGTTTGAGTCCTGAAATATCTGTGTGGATGTTTCCTGGTCCAAATTCTGCAGGTGAGTTTGGCAGCACTGCTTGTGCTGAAGGCAGAGAAGGTGTGCAAGGATTTTGAACACCAGGGAACTCTCTTTATGCTGCATCTCCTCCCTGAAAAAGGAAAATCAGTAGGACGGATCCCAGGTGTGGCATTTTATTTATCAAAGACATTTGGAGTGATGGAAGGTAAGTTAAAAGCCACTTTGACCAGGACATTTTGGGTGAATATTCCCAGTGATGTGCAGAGTGCACCAGGTCTTCCATGGACACACAGTCAGAAGGACACGGGTTTGACTCATTGCCCAGAAGAACAACTCTAGTTCTGCTCCCAGCTCTGGGATAATCTTTGACTGAAACAGAGTTCACTGCCAATTGATGGAACAGCCCCCTTTTTGATGGACAAGGGGGGTTTCACTGAGAGGAATCTCATCCAACCTCTGCCCTGGGCTGACCTTGCTCAGTTTGTGAAATCCGAGAGGATCCCAACCCTCTGGATCCCAGCGTGTGTCCAAGTGCACTTGAGGAATTCCAGCAGGCAGATAAGCTGGCTAAATGTCTAAGAAGAGCAAAATTTCCTGCTCTGTTATTGTTAAAAACACATCCATAGGATCCTCTTTTATTTATTTATTTTTTGTTTGTTTTTGAAGAGGTCATTTCGATTTGTTTCCCGCCTGCTTTTCCTTCAAAAAGTCAGCGTTCGGCATCTGATACCTCGTGCAATGTGTAATCCCCGTGGTCCAAAGGGCTTTAGAGAGCCAGGAAATCCAGAATCTTGGCATGGAGCTGGGGCCCAGCTCCCGTAAGGCACACGGCTGCATGACTTTCCTCTGTTTGTGGTATCTTCGTGACACCGCGGTACGTGGTGTACTCACAAAATCAGCTGTGGCTCTGTGCCTCGGAGACCCTGGGAGAGGATCCCCCCCGTCCCTCCCGCCCCCTGCAACTTGTAGGAGCCCCAAAACAAAGAAGGGCTTGTTCTTTCCAAAGAAATCAATGATGGCTGGGAAAAATAAAAACCAGAGTGTTGCCCCCCTCCCTGAGGGGAGGAGAAGTGGTGGCCAAAGGAGTGATTGATTGGCCACAACCCTTTGACACCTGAACTCGCCGGTGGCATGTTGGGCACTGATGGCCTGGGCGGGCACAGGAAGCCCTGGAGCATCAGATTGTGGATCCAGGGATAAACTGTATTTATTGTGCCACTTAGATCCACTCACAGATTCATCTCCTCTGGGCTGAGAAGCTCTTCTACACCTCAGCCTCTGAACAGCTCACTGGGAGAGGAATTATTGTAGTTACTGCTCTTTACACTGGAGGAGGAATTATTACAGTTACTACTCTTTATATTGAATGAGGAATTATTACAGTTACTACTCTTTCCATAGGGGGAGTAATTATTACAGTTACTACTCTTTACACTGGAGGAGAATTATTACGGTTACTACTCTTTAAATTGGAGGAAGAATTATTACGATTACTACTCTTTACATTGGAGGAGGAATTATTACAATTACTACTCTTTATATTGAATGAGGAATTATTACAGTTACTACTCTTTACATTGGAGGAGGAATTATTACAGTTACTACTCTTTATATTGAATGAGGAATTATTACAGCTACTACTCTTTACATTGGAGGAGAATTATTACAGTTACTGCTCTTTATATTGAATGAGGAATTATTAGTTACTACTCTTTACACTGGAGGAGGAATTATTACAGTTACTACTCTTTATATTGAATGAGGAATTATTACAGCTACTACTCTTTATGTTGAATTAGGAATTATTACAGTTACTACTCTTTACATTGAATGAGGAATTATTACAGCTACTACTCTTTATGTTGAATTAGGAATTATTACAGTTACTACTCTTTACATTGAATGAGGAATTATTACAGTTACTACTCTTTACATTGGAGGAGGAATTATTACAGTTACTACTCTTTACATTGGAGGAGGAATTATTAAAGTTACTACTCTTTACATTGAATGAGGAATTATTAAAGTTACTACTCTTTACATTGAATGAGGAATTATTACAGCTACTACTCTTTACATTGGAGGAGAATTATTACAGTTACTGCTCTTTATATTGAATGAGGAATTATTAGTTACTACTCTTTACACTGGAGGAGGAATTATTACAGTTACTGCTCTTTATATTGAATGAGGAATTATTACAGCTACTACTCTTTATGTTGAATTAGGAATTATTACAGTTACTACTCTTTACATTGAATGAGGAATTATTACAGCTACTACTCTTTATGTTGAATTAGGAATTATTACAGTTACTACTCTTTACATTGAATGAGGAATTATTACAGTTACTACTCTTTACACTGGAGGAGGAATTATTAAAGTTACTACTCTTTACATTGGAGGAGGAATTATTAAAGTTACTACTCTTTACATTGAATGAGGAATTATTACAGTTACTACTCTTTACATTGGAGGAGGAATTATTACAGTTACTACTCTTTACACTGGAGGAGGAATTATTAAAGTTACTACTCTTTACATTGGAGGAGGAATTATTAAAGTTACTACTCTTTACATTGAATGAGGAATTATTACAGTTACTACTTTTTACATTGAATGAGGAATTATTACAGTTACTACCCTTTAAGTTGGAGGAAGAATTATTAAAGTTACTACTCTTTACACTGGCTGAGGAATTATTACAGTTACTGCTCTTGCCCCTCAGCATTCCCAGATAAAGTCCTCTCCACCTTCTCCTCTCCAGAGTGACCTGAAGCTCGGGATGGGATCCACAGTCACTGCACAGATGATTTCCACGTGTAATAACTGCAGCACAAGTGTAATAACTGCACACCATCACTGAGCAGGGTTGTTTTGTTTTAAGGAGTACAGACATTTTTAATTGCATTTAAATCATGTCCATTAACATCCCCTTCGGAAAGAAGTTAAAATGTTGCAATTAATTAAGAGAATGTTATCTCTTGTTTTAAAGAAGTCATAAAATAAACTGTGAATTTTCAGTGATCTGGTAGGACCAGGTGATAGAAAATGGAGTTTTGGAGAGGTGGAAGAACTTCTGGTTCCCATCAGCTGATCCCTGGAAGCTTCTCCTGCAGGAATCTACCTCAAAACAGACCACTCTGGATACCACTGTGAGTCTGCACATGTATCCTTGATGGACTTAGAACATCCTCTTCTTCCTTCATGAGACTCACAGGGCTGGAATCCTACACTGGAGGGACTTTATTCTCACAGTAATTTTAAAAAAAAAAAAATCCTAAATTATTAATTATGTCTTTCCTCCAGAGAACTTTCTTGTTACCATGTGTGGAGAACACTCACAGGAGCAATAGACGGAAAAAAAGTGAATATTGATGCATCTTGAGAAGACTCAATTTCATGGTTTTCTAATCAGGAATTCTCACAGATAAATTTTAACACTCTCTCTATATATATCTCTGACCAGAATTAGAGAATTTTCAATTAGAAAGGAGTTTTAACTGGCATTAAATAAAGTTCAAATCGACAGCTGCCAATCCCTGACAAGAAACTGGTAAGTGATAAGGAAGCAAATCAGTGAATGGGAAACAATTTTTCTTCATTATCCAATTAAAAATGATGAATTAACAGAAAAATAAGTCTAAAATGTTTCCTATTTTAATAGTTAAAAAGTTATTCTGGAATGAGGAAACCCATTTTTGCTTAAGGTAGGAAATGGCAAAAAGCCAATATTTCTGCAAACGTGGGATCTTGAAAATGAAACACATCCTTGATTCCTGTTGGGAAATGGATCCCAAACGTGAGATTCAGCTCGTGTGGCTGAACTGGTCACGGCAGCTGCTCATCCAAGGGTCATTTGATGCTCTCTGGGGTGGGAGATGTGTCTCTAAAGGGTTTTTTTCCTCCTTCCTGGATGCGCCTGTTTCTTTCTCAGATTAAGAAGAAAGTCAAGAGTGACTTACTGACACTTAAAAGTCCCATCTAGAGTTCATGGTTAGCAGTCAAAGTGATTTTCACTAGAAAATAGCATTTTTCTATGAGAAGAAAATCTGGAGAGTAGAAAAGGCAGGGATGTGATGACAAGAAATCAAGATATTGTAGCAAAACAAGTTGTTTGTACCAACACTATTCAGTTTTCCGGGCAGTGCTGATGAAGAAGTTGGTGATTTCTGGTGATAAATATAATTCTCAGCTGAGACAGCAAAAGACTGTGTGTGTAGACATTCACCTGCTCACACAGAGGTG
Source organism: Chiroxiphia lanceolata (assembly GCF_009829145.1). NCBI lineage: Eukaryota > Metazoa > Chordata > Aves > Passeriformes > Pipridae > Chiroxiphia > Chiroxiphia lanceolata. The sequence continues at coordinate 154,188,448 of NC_045637.1, forward strand.
CTCAATTTTAGTTAAGGTACCCTGAAGTGTCTCAGACACAGAATCACAGAGCCACGAAGGTTGGAAAGACCTCTAAGATCAGGATTCAGCACCATCACCACATTCACCACTAAACCATGTCCTCAGAGGCCACATTCACAGATTTTTTGAACACTTCCAGGGATGGTGACTCCACCACAACCTGACAACCCTTTCCTTGCCCAGCTTTATTTTTTTAATTGTCTGTAGGGTCTTTTAACTTTGTGGTCCCTCAGTTTTCAAGAAGAGGGTACAAAGGCCACGAGAAATCCAAGAGGTGGAAAATTTTACTGCTTTAAAGAGCCCCAGTTTGTCCTTTTAACACCAGTTTTGTTGTTTTACATGTTCAGGAGAGCTGAGCCTCATGTTCCACCACTTAACACTCTGAGATAAGGACAGACAAAAGTGGGATGATCCCATATTTAACCTGGAAAACCCCAGGCAGCACAAGAGAGGCTGTGCATGATCAGTGAGCCCAGGATGACCAGGATACAGGGCCATGACTGTGTTACCTGCACAGAAAGCTCAGTCCTTTCGTGATGTGTCAGGTTCTGGGCATCCAAATCATCCAGGCTCTGTTAACCTTCCTTTTCCAAGTGAAGTAGAGCTGGGGCTTGTTTGTGCCAGGGATGGACATTCTTTAGCTGCTGGTCAAGTGACAAGTGCTGGCTGAATGGTCAAGGTTTAATTTTCTGCTCAGTGAAATGTTGGGGTAGCAAAAGAAAAAAAAAAAGACGTTTTTATGGGGAGCTGAGCTGTCAGAGCCTTTACAAAATGGACTTATCAGGAGTGGAATGGATGAGACAAAGGAGTAAACATCTTCCCCAGCTGTATAATTGCTATGTGGGATGAGGGTTATGGATTCTGAGCCACCTTCATCCCTGCTGTGGATCATTTTTTCAGGACCTGTGACGAGGCGGCTCCATCAGCAACGCCGGAATTTGTGGGAGCTGGAGGAAGAAGGGATGAATGTGCCTTAGCTCAACCACAAGTCATTGGTGACATTCCTCCAGTGGAGCATGGGAACCAGCCCGTGGCATCCAGTGCTCTGCTCTCACAAGGCAACCTGATACCCATCATCAGTTTATTAAAGCTGCATCTTAGAAATGCGCTCACATAGTGGGGAGAATTCCTCCCATTCCGGGAATCACTGGGTAAAGTTTCTAGTCTGAGTTAAGAAAGGTCAGGTTAGATGATCATTGGGTGTCTGCTGCCTTCAATGTCTCAAAATCTCTGCAGGGATTTAGGAGGAGCCAACACATTTTCACTTGGAAGTTGGGATTTAAATAGAGGTTTGGTAACGTGCTCCTCTCTCTTTCTCTCTCTTTCCTCTGCATGTCAGCTGTTCAGCATCAGGACTGAAATATTTCTGTCCTTTCCCTCATTTTACCCCACTCCTCATTTCTCCTTCTTCTGTCTTTTAGAGCTGTAGCAGCAAAAAAACCCCCAAATTAAAGCCTCAGTCCCACCAGGGAAAACAGCTCAGCTTCTCCACTCTACCCCTTCCTTGTCCCCAAACCCACTCCTGACACCACCTGAACACAAAATATTTCATTATGCAGATAAATTTAATGTTTATTAGTAATTCCAAGCACAGTCTGGACCACACCACTATCCCATGGAGGCACAGAAACCATGGAAAACCCGGGTAAGGGTTGGGAGCAATGGCACGTCTTTTCTTGTGCCTTCAAAACCAGAAGTGCCTTGAAGGTGCTTTGTTTTCCCCCCTCCCTATTGAAAATGGAATCTGGCTATGGAAAACATGGATAAAAATTCCATTGGGCTCAATTAATGAAGAACTGGAAGGTTCACAGGTACCTGCATGGACCCAGAGAAGGCAAAACTGCTCCAGCTCCATTTGTGTGGTTCAGCAAAGTCAGGGACACGTCTGGGGACATAAATCTGGGATATTAATAAGGCTTGTGGAATTCTCATTGATGGGATAAATGCTAAGCTGTCCCTGCTGAAAACCAAGGGCCTTTAGAAGAGCAGGTTTTCACTTTTTTTCTCTGAAATAAACCGAATTTGTAGCTCGTGCTCACACTGGGAAAAAAAAAAATTTAATAGCTCCAGTTTGATGCCAGTGACAGTGTTGAGCATCTTGGCAAAGGCTCGTGGAAAAAAGCCAACACCTTTAAAAATAATGGCAACAACAGAAACCAGTGCAAGATTCCAATTAAATTGCTGTGCCACTGGGTGAGAGTAATCCACTGGCCAAGAGCTACTGGGGATTTATGGAGCAACTGGTTGGTCTCCTCTGATTTATTCAGCAGATCAGCCACAGTCACTCTGTGAGCGAACACCACGTTCTTTGCTTGCCCTCAAGTTAAATTATTATTGAGGTCAGCAGAGGTATAATGATCCAGGCCAAGAGGGAATCTGGCACAGCAGCTTCTAGTACTACAGCTACATTTTCCATGATTTTTCATTTTTTTTTTTTAATTTTAAACAGAGAGTTTCAAAAAGAAAACGCTCCTTTCCACGAAAAAAAAGGTGATGATTCAGCAGATTGGAGCCAGGCAGACAGAAAGGCAGATAACACGGTTGGAATAAGGAATGTTGGTTGACAGCTTTGGTTGACAGCAATTGGAACATTTTTCCCTGTCCTAAATCAGTCAGGTTTTGTCAGCATGACACGAACATGAGGAGCTGACACTGAGGAACTGTTTATCATGGAAGACAAGGACACTCCAGCTCTTTCCTTGCTCTGGGTTTTCAGGTGAGGAGATTAAAGATTCAGCCCACATTTTCCTGCCACTGGCACCTTTTCCTCCTTTTCCCTGCTCAGAAGTATCCTGAAAAGAAAGGACAAAGAAATTCATGTTCCTTTTGCCCAACTCTGGAGCTAGGACTGCAATTTCAAATCTTCAGGACTGGTGTGGGAATTGATTCTGCTTTGGCACACCAGGATCTCCTCTCCCAGTCAGTCCCTGTCCCTAAATGTCCCTAAATGTCACTGGTTCATCAGGCAGGGTGTGAGTCCACGCCTTGGATCAACCCCTCCCAGGGATTTGTCCAGAGGAACAACAACACTCCAAACATCAGATGAGCCAGGACACGACTCCTCATTCATCCAGGAAGATGTTTGTGGAAATAGGAAGCACTGGGAATAAATTTTAGCACTATCATTTTTTATTTAGGTATCTGAAAGATTTGACCCACTCAAAAGTTCTTCCTTAGAGAGATCATTTAATTATTCACGGGCAGGAGCTGGCCCTGGACATGGGACATAATTAAGTTTTGGGGTATAACTAAATTTTGATGTCTAACTAAATTTTGGGGTGTGGTTCCCTAGAGGTAAAGCTGAATTTTTGTGCTTTTCTCTGGATTTTTGGAGATGGAGGAACAGAGGATGATCAAACACCCTATGTTTGGCTTTACCCCTCTTTTGCACGTCCAAGCCTGATCTATTCACCCTAAAACTGTGCAATCAGTGAATCCCACGAACTTAAAAACCCATTTTAGGTTTGAATTCCTCTGCTATGACTCTTTAATTGATAGCTCAGATTTGGATGTTTGATTTCTGGGCATATAAAACCAGGGCAGATGAATCCCAGCCTGTATTCCCAATATATTATGTGGGATTAGCAAGGTAATGAAATGTGCCATCCTGTTTTTTGTCTTTCTCCCTGGTGGATTTTTTTCCCCTGCTCTTCAGCACGATTTTGCAACAAATAGTTGTTACTGCTGGCAGAAGGAAGGGGGAGGAAAAATCTTATTTTAGTAACAATTTTATAGCCTTGTTAGCATTGCTATTAAAATGTTCTGCAAGTAGATATCAAGGTGTTCAGTTTCCTGAAATTTGGATTTACTGAAACTTTGTAGCTAAAAATAATTTGATGAGGTGAAATTAATTGCTACGTTTATTTAAAAACAAAAACCAAAACAACAACAACAACAACAAAAATTAAAAAAAAAACAAATTGCACAAAAAAAAAAGCACCCAAAAACCAACCAAAAAAAACCCAAAGCAAAAGAAAACAAAATAAACTAAATAAAAAAGGCAAAACAAAAAAATAAAGAGGAGAATTTTATGAAAATTTAGAATATAAGAAAAAACTATTTCTATGGATTCCTGGGAAATGAACACAATGGGGAAATTCCAGCATTGCTGCAGAAATCGTTTTTCAAGCCTCCTTAAAACACGAACCAGATTTTGCTGAGTGTTCAACTGAATCACCTTTTGGTTTCAGATCTTCTCCAATCTTTCAGCAGGTTTTCTGGGGGGGGAGCTGGAAACAGGACAATTCTGGTTTTATAAGACATTTGGGCTTGGGAAATAAGAATCTCCAAATTTCTCCCGTGGATTCCTGACCCACCTCCCGGCGTAACCAAAGCCGAATTTTCCTCTGCTCTGCATCAATGTCACGGGGGGACCTCCCCTCGTACCCTGAATGAAAATATTCCCCCCCCAAAAAGCTGATTAATCACGTGGAGGTGCATTAGCTGGCTACTGGCATTTCCCAAGGACTGCTGGAAATTTCAGTTTGAACACCAAGATCTATTGCCCCGACGTTCCAAGGCCTCTTTCTTTCCATTCTCTCAGCGCCTTGCCCAAGTGACCCCGCGACGGTAACACACATAAATACAGCAGGGACATGCCCAGCCCGTGATTAAATGCCCTGATAATTTTGAGGCCCTCCAAGAGATTGTGTTTCACGCTATCACGGACTCACCCGGTAGCCACAATCCATTACTCAGAGAGGCTCCACTCCTGTTCCTCCTCCAGAGCTTCTTGAGCGGGTGCCAAGTGCGTTAAAGGCCGATCCGCTTCCCAGAGCCAGGGAAAAAAGAGGGTAAACTCCCGCAGGGATATCCTCCAAAACAGGTATGAACACACTGCCTGGCAACAAAACAGCCCCTGGCCAAAGCCTGGAGTGCAGGGCTAACAAACAGTTAAACCCTCCACCCCATCCCACATCCCACTGACGGGCCCGACTTGGATATAAAGCAACTGAGTGACTGGGAGCCACGACCAGTTCCAAGAACACTCCGGGACCGGAGAGCTTTGGCCGGGTAGGATTTCAAGGTCTTGTCCACAAGGATCCACAATTAAAATTTCTCGTGCTAAAGTTTCACGGTGAAATGAAAACCCTGAGATTCCAACGCTTCCCCGCTCCCCCTCCCAATTCCAAACCCCGCTCACGACGCGCACACACGGAGCAAGGAGAAGAAAAACCTCCAGCGTTTTGGCAATCGGCGCTGCCCTCTTTTACATTTTTCAATTCCATCTTTTGGAAGGGCTGTAAATCTTTCCCCCCTGTTTTTTTCCTCCCCCCCTCCTCCTCCTCCTCCTCGTCCTGTCTTCGGTTCGCTTGGCTGTGTAACTGCAGCGTTCCTGTTACTGGTGTGTGCGTAGGAAATGATGCTTAAAGGGAAGGGAACTGAAGGCCTTGCTCTTCCTTTCTCTTCCTCAGCTTTAGGGATGCCCTGGTAAATGCTGGGAAGTGATAACTGGATCGTGCCATCGACAGCATGGCAAGGAGGATTAGGGAAGTGACCATTCCCCTGTGTTGGCACTGCTGAGGTTCCTCGAATTTTGAGTTCGGTTTTAGGCCCCTGAGGACAAGATACGGAGGGACTGGGGCACGTACAGGGAAGGCAATGGAACTGGGAAGGGGCTGGAGCAGCAGGAGTAGCTGAGGGAGCTGGGGGGGCTCAGCCTGGAGCAAAGGAGGCTCAGGGGGGACCTTCTGGCTCTGCAACTCCCTGACAGGAGGGGGGAGCCAGGGGGGGGTTCGGGCTCTGCTCCCAAGGAACAAGGGACAGGAGGAGAGGGAATGGCCTCAAGTCATGCCAGGGGAGGTTCAGATTGGATATTAGGGAAAAAAAAGTCATGGAAAGGGTTATAAAGCATTGGAACAGGCTGCCCAGGGCAGTGGTGGAATCACCATCCCTGAAAGTGTTCAAAAACGTGTGGATGTGGCACCTGAGGAGATGGTTTAGTGGTGAACACACAGTGGTTGTGTTGGCTTGATGGTTGGACCTGATAATCTTAAAGGTTTATTCCAATCTTAAAGTTTCTGTAGTTCTGATATAAAATGTTTTTTTTTTCCTTCCCTCTACCCTAATTATTTCTTTCTGTTTTATTTGTGCTCTTCAGCTGTCATGGGGTGTTACCTGGCAGGCAAGAGCTGGTGATTCTGGGTGCTGTGAATCCAAGCATCACTCCCATCCCCACATCCTCTGTCTTTTCCAAATGTTACCAACACTCCAAATAAAATGGGCAGCGGGAACCACTTGATCTCATCCTCTCCAGCTCGTGGCTTGGATATGTCTGAGGTGATTTCTGATGGAAGAACTTGAGCACTGTCACCCTCCCCATGGCCAGCAGAAAGGAAGAACATGGTGCTTGTCCTTTATTCAAAATACACATTATAATTCCAGGAGCTTTGGGAACACTTTGAGAGCAACAGCTGTACTAGAGCAGCCTCACAACTCCCACATCATGGAACAGGAGCAAATGGCTTGTGCCTGGGGATCCAAAAGGATGCCAGAAGGTGAAGGTCAGTTTACCAGACAAGGTGACCTCAATCTTTGTCCCTCACTTGCCACAATATTTGAACTGTTGCTCTCCCTTCCTTGGAGCTCCACAGGTGAACTCTGCAAACAAACCCTGGGCAGGTGGTTCTGAGTAGCCAAGAAGTGCTTTTAAAGATCTTTGACTATTAATATTCAGGACTTGTGGGCAGAAAAAGTTGGGAAAAAAACCCCCACACCATATTTTAGGAATAAAATGTTTTTTCCTTTCCATTTACTGAGTGAACAAACTTGAATCCTCTCAAAACCTGGTGGGATTTAATGCTGATTTTGGCCTTGTCTTTGTGCTTGTACGTGGCATCTGGACAGGAACTGCTGATCAAATTCCTTGTTTTATTTCACTTAAATGTCAAAAAAAGGGAGATTTTTTTATTTCCTGCAGAAACGTTCCGGTTTCCATGAAATTTTCAGTGGGAAACTCCTCTGCAGCCGAGGATGAAGTGGCCAAAGAGAGAGAATGAGTCATGGCCCCTCTCATTTAGAAAGCGGGGTCAAGACAATCCCATGGGATGTGGAAGAATGAACTTCGAGTCCTTCACTGGCACAGCTTGGACTTGTGTCCCAAAAAATTGCTTTCTCCGCCCCCGCAGCGGTGAATTCCTGGATGTTGAAAATCCCGGCGCTCCCCAAATTCTCCTCGACCCTCTGTGACGGCCCTGACGCGCTTTGGGGAAAGCACAAACAGCTCCACTCCCACCTCATCCGTCCGTGGGAAGCTCATTCCATGGCCTCATCCCCGTCTGGCAGGATGGGGAAGGTTTCTGGCCAGCTCGGTGATGCAGTTGGTGGATCCAAGGGGTTTGGATTTGCCCTTGGCCTTGGTTTCCCTCTGACGTTGCCTCCGCTTCCCTTATTAAGTGTGTAATTTGGGAGGGCCGGAGCTCCTCCGGCTGCCAGAGCCTTTGGAGATGGGATAATTATCCCGAAGAAAACCCAGGACAACCCAGAGCTGGAAACTGTGGCTTTGATGGAAAGGAAAATCATTGTAGGTGGTTTTATCGAGTGTGTAAACACGGGCTTTGCCGGTGCCCTGAAGGACTGTCCTGATTTTAACCTTGTTCAGCCTTAAAACTTGCTTTGGGCTTAGCTTGGAACAGAAGCCTGGGGTGGGACACGGGGGGACATGTTTTGTTGGATCAAACATTAAATAAATGGGATGAGGAGGAAGCAAGAAGGTGGGAGAAATCAGACAACGATGGATTGGGCCATGGTAAAGCAACACATTACCTCATTAATCTCAATCAGATTAATAGGGGAAATTAATGGGACCACGTTTCTGCCAAAAGAAATGACTTTTTCATGGCAGCACTGCTGTAACTCCCTGTTTATACACATGGTTGATGAGTTTAAGAACCAGATCCATTCTGAGTCTGCTTTTCTGGGAGAATGGAATAGGGGTCCTGGATGCCAGATAATACAAAGAGACAACCATCTCTTTCCTTTTCTTTTGAATTAAAAGGTCAATAACACCCAAGTTTAATTGAGGAGTAGAAAACATATTGATTTTGAGTGCCTGTAAACTGGATGAAACCAGCTTGGAAGAGGAGGGAGGTTTCCTGTTGTCTCTTCAGTTTGAGTTCAACCTTTTATCAGAGAGCAGAGAGCTCAAAGGTGGGGGCAAGAGGACACACAGAAAGTCTTTGTTGTCCCAGGTGATCCAACAGCTTCAAAATCAAGCAACCTGCTGTTGCACACCTGGAAAAACAGGTGGGATTCATCTGACTCCATGATCCTGGTGGGTGCCTTCTAATCCAAGATATTCCATGGTTCTATGGCCTGGGATCTTTGCTTCAGGCTCTTTTTAAAGTCACTCTTACCAAAGGCATCAAGGACAAAATTTAGCTCATCTTTTAGCAGGATCCTGCAATAGGTTCAAGGAATCCCAAAAAAAACCAAATAAACCCTGTTGGGGATAAAGGAAATATAAAATCATGATTCTGTGATTCAGTGATAAAGGGAGCTTGAGGTGTCAATGAGAAGATTTTAATGCCATGTGAGACACATTCCTTCCTGAGATAAAGAATGGATCTGTTGCCCCTCCATCAGGGGTTTCTGGGTGTAGAGAGAGCTCCAAAATTAAAGGGGAGAGCTGATGTTACCAACCTTACTCTTGGTAGTGGACGAGAATTAAATTAAATTAAATTAAATTAAATTAAAGCAGGGCTTTACCTAATCTGGATTCCCCTCACATCAGCCACATCTGCCACAGCTGGTGTTTTCCATCCTGCTCCCCTCTGGGTGGGGTTTATTCCCAGAAGAGGTTAATCAAGACTTTCCAGCCTCCTTTTCCAGCTGCATTTAGGCCTTTTAATTTGGAACAGCTCAAAACTCTCTCTGGGTCTTTATGGGAGCTTCCTCTTGTTTGCTGCCACAGTCCAAGGTAACAGGTCCTTCAGGTCAGCCTAGCAAGGATTTGACTTCCCAAAATTCACGCTGCCCTTCCCATAAGTTCCCTCTCTTAACTCCCAGCAATCATTTGGGCTGAATTTCTGAACGTGCCTCGACACGACTGATGTCAAGTGCAAGGATTGCCTGTCACACACACGAGGGAAAACCAGAAATCCTCTGCAGAACAAGAGTGTACAGATCCACTGATCCCTTTTGCCTTGGCAATTAATTTTCCTTAATTTTCATAACTCCTCAGCGAGCTGTTGATGAGCTTTCTGAGCCCTCCTACGAAATGAAAAGTTTAAATGTGCTAAAAGTGGCAAATATTTTCCCCAAATCAAACACACACACACACACACGCAGACAGAAACTAGATTGCAGTGTTTCCGTGGGGGGATGTGTTTCCCTGCTGTAAAAATGTGCTTTTTCAAGCGTTTTTTGTTCACTTTCCTCCCATGCAGGGCTGGGTGAGGGAGCACAGCATTTGCAAGTCTTGCGGTTCTGTCCAAAACAAGATGTCAGGGGGTATCTGTCAACCTTCATTTCACACGAAGCAGGCATTGCAGGGAAACGTTTCTGCTCAGGATTTGTGGCTTGGCTGCTTTTCAGCCCGTCAGGAGCGATGAGGAATCCTAGGCACTGGTCTTAAGTGGGTCTTAAGCTTCCTCGAGGATCCAAGCTCCAGCACTGGCCCCAAGGTCACAGCGAAACACTTGTGTGTGGTCACCATTGTGTGGTTTGGGGCACTTTCTGGAGGTTGAGGAAAGCCAAGCTGCCGTGTGGGCACCAATAATATTCCCAACAGACTTGATTCCTTAATCCCCTTCTCCAGTTATGCGATTCCAAGGCTCCTTGGCTTTACCTGGGGAGGCAACTACACCTGAGCCAGGTCTAACTCTGCTGCAAGCTCAGTCCAAGGTAGCAATCACAGCCCTCCTCTAAGGTTACAATCCTTGTATGGCTGGCAGGGAGAACCTATTAGGAATGTGGCCAATGTCATATTACATGTGCTATTTGTCCAAGAAGAATTTTCTTTGCTTTCTCCTGTTTCTCTAGGAAGTGGCCACAAAGGTCCAGTGTAAGGTTACAGGGCCCACACAAATTTTTTTTTTTTTTAATCAGATTTTAGCAGCTATTCCTGGAATTACATATTGTTTGGTCTTTTTTGAAGTGAAATGTCAGCAGCCCAGGTGTCGATTTTCATATCAGGGGCTGCTTTTTACCCTGGAGGAGTTCAAATTTTACTAAGATGACAAAATCAGAAGGAAAGGTTTGGATGATAGGGGATCTTTTTTTTTTTTATTATTGGTGATAGAGCAGATTTTTTGTTTTCTAAAGTTCAAAGTTAAATAATGATTATGGTCCTCTGGGGTTAAAAAAAAATTGATTCTGCTACAACCTTGTGCTGGAGGAAGAGGTCAGGACAGACTGAGGATATCTCAGTGTCTGTGTGTCTGTGGGTGGTTCCGTGGAGGTTCCACAGAGCAGATGGACACCAGCTTTTAGTCCTCACCATTCAGGAAGGGGGAAGGTCTAGAGAGCCACAAAAGTCATCTCTGACTGTTGAGCTGTTTCTTGTCATGGGAGAAGTATCAAGTGTGGGGCATCTCATGTCTAATTCTTTGACACTACATGGAAAATCAGATATTTAAGATTTTATCTGCTTTACCCTTCTCTGCGAAGAAGAAATGTGAGGTTTTGGCTTTAGTGTGGCTCAGCCTCAAATTTCAGATCAAATGAAGATGGCACAAGGGAAATGTGGACCTGTTGGAATGAGCCCAGAGGAGGCCACGGGGATGCTCCCAGGGCTGGAGCCTCTCTGCTCTGGAGCCAGGCTGGGAGAGCTGGGGGGGTTCACCTGGAGAAGGCTCCAGGGAGAGCTGAGAGCCCCTTGCAGGGCCTAAAGGGGCTCCAGGAGAGCTGGAGAGGGACTGGGGACAAGGGATGGAGGGACAGGACACAGGGAATGGCTTCCCAGTGCCAGAGGGCAGGGTTAGATGGGATAGTGGGCAGGAATTTTTTGCTGTGAGGGTGGGGAGGGACTGGAATGGATTTCCCAGAGAAGCTGTGACTGCCCCATCCCTGGATTGTCCAAGGACAGGGCTTGGAGCAACCTGGGCTAGTGGAAGGTGTCCCTTCCAGAAGGGTTGGAATTAAATGATCTTTAAATTCCCTTCCAACCCAAACCATCCTGAGATTCCATGACTCTGGGATTTTATGGCACTAATCCCACAGCTGAAAGAGCTGAGGCAGCTTGAGACATGGGTGGAACTCATCTCACCAAATTTTAGCCATTTACTTGTTTACTTACTGAATTTCTTCTAAACTGAGCTTCAACTGGACTAGTTAAACACCCAGTCTTTAGCTAAACTGAGCTCAACCAACCTGTGTAATTAGAAATATGATAAATCACCCTCTGGAAGTGTTTGTGTGTGTTGATAGAGAGGGATCATGGATGACTTAGGTCAGGGCAGATGATTCCTTCAGATGCCTGAGATGTGTCCAACTGCAGTGGGAGCTCTGCTTTTTGCATCATTTTTAATGTTAATATTGGAAAAGCAACCTAGGGAGGAGGTGAGTTAATTCATGTGAATTAAAACTCTGGTGAAACAACTCAGGAATATTTCTGAGGTAACATTTTTTGCTTTTAGCCTGATTAATCTGCTTCTTATATTTTCCCCAACAAAACAGTTGATTTTTTAAGAGACTTGATGTTAGACAGGGTCAATTAGCCAAGTGTGTGATATTGTATGCTTGATAGTGATTTGTTAATGATTTGATAATGATTTGATAATGATTTGTCATTCTCTGGGAAATGAGTTGTGATGTTTGCTTTGTCCCAAATGTATGACTCGAATTCACCCTTAAATTCACCCACTTCTGGCACAAAACTGGGATGTCCTAATGAGGAGCAGTTGGTTTGGACTTTCCACACTGCAGAAGGAGAAGGAGAAACATCTCCCAACACAGTTGAGAGTTGCCTCTCCTGAGGCTCCTTCTTCTTCCAAGAGATTAGAGCAGGGCCTGAACATGGCAATGGAGAACCCTCCAGGTTAAACTGGGATGAAGCTGCCCCACTTGGCACTTTGGGAAATGTGGGTGAGCGTGGAGAGAAACAATTCCCTTTGGTTTAGGGAGTAACCTCCCCGCTCTGGAGCTGGGATGGACTCCAACTCTTTGAGCTGCCTTGGTTTGTTGATTGCTGGTTTCAGGTTTTTTCTTCTCTTTAGCATTTTCCCCCCTCTTTTTCTTCTCCCCCCCCTCTCCAAGTGAATCTCAGCAAATTCAGCAACCCCCCCACCCTCCCTGGCCCCCCTGATATGATTTAAATGCCACTGCTGCTGGTACCAGCACTGAAAAAAGACCTGGCTCCCGTTCAAGTCCTTCTCCTTTCCAAATGTTTAGGGATTTGGAGCCCATACATACAATTACTGCGTGTTTCTGGGGAAGAGAAAATAGCCAGCAGCTGTTCGGTGTCTGATCAATTAGGAGCTGAGGAAGAGGAGTGAAGGAGAGGGGGGTTATTGCTCCAAAATCTGCACACAATTAGGAAACAATGCTCAGAAGGGGGGCTGGGGAGGGGTGGGGAGGACAAACACCCTTCCAGTGGGTCCTTGGGTGGGCAGGTCTGCACCATCAAGAGGTTATTGCCCCTAAACTGCCGTGGATGTATGTGCTAAGGATTTGGGAAGGTGAAGGAGGATGAGGAGCCAGTGCTAGTCTGAGAACATGAACACTTGGTGAGTGGGTGTCTTGGAGTAGATCTCCTTGTCTGCAGTCAACTCCTGTGCTGACTTCTGTGGGATCTTGGACACCCACTCCACGTGGAGACACAGAAATGTGAACATCTTGGACACCCACCCTACGTGGAGACACAGATATGGGGACAACTTTGACACCCAATCCACAGGGAGACATAGAAATGTGGACAACTTGGACACCCACCCCACGGGGAGACACAGAAATGGGAATATCTTGGACACCCACTCCATGGGGAGACACAGAAATGGGGACATCCATGGGGAAACAGAAATGGGGACATCTTGGACACTCACCCTACGTGGAGACACAGAAATGTGGACAACTTGGCTCCCCAATCCATGGGGAGACACAGAAATGTGAACATCTTGGACAGCCACTCCACGTGGAGACACAGAAATGGGGACAACTCGGTCTGCAAGGTGAATCCTGCCTGAGAGGTTTCACTCAATTGCCCCCAAAAAGGTGTTGAGTGTTGTGTGAGAAGCCCAAGGGAAAGATACAAAGGACTGGAGAATATTCCTTAGTACCTGAAAATATTTCCTCCTTAAAAGACTTTGAAATGGACTTTCACTCCCCTCTGGAGTTCAATCCAGAGGTCAGAAGGTTTTCCAGGCAACAGTAGCCTCCCACCTTTGTACAAAGGAATTTAGCCTCAAATCTCTGTTGCATTTGGTATAAAGAAAGTATTTTTTCCTTGATGTCTTGTCTCACATTTTACCTGAGGTGGCTGGGGGGGGTAACAGGGTGAGAGACCCTTCACTTATTAGCACTACCCAGCACCAAATCATGGAATCATGGAATGGTTTGAGTTGGAAAGGACCTTAAAGATCATCCAGTCCCACCCCTTGCCATGGGCAGGGAAACCTTCCATCATCTCAGGTTGCTCCAACCTGGCCTTGGACACTTCCAGGGATCCAGGGGCAGCCACAGTTTCTCTGGGCAACCTGTGCCAAACTTTGCCCTTTAACTCCCAAGACATGACCTGTGCAGCCCCCTTTTGTTATGTTGTGACCCAGTATGGGCTTGGATGATGCTTATGTTCACCTGAGATCCAGGTGACAACTCTTTCCCACACAGCCTGAAGGTCAAAGGATGCCTGAACATTCTCTTATATCACAACTTGAAGTTTGGGGGGAAGCTGAAGGGAGGTGTTTGTTAGGGACCAAATGAATCCACAAACCCATTGTTTACAGAGAATATGGGTCAACCTTGAAGATATCATGTCTAAAATTTTGATGTATTCCAAAGTTTTTCCTGTACATTCTTAACTCAGTCTCAGAGAAACTCAAGCTGTTTTCCCTGGATCACAATCCCTGAGTGGCTGGGTTTGGAGGACACCTCTGGAGATCATCTAGTCCAACTTTCCTGCTAAAGAAGGTTCACCTAGAGTAGGTGAACTGCATCTTGTCCAGGCGGGATTTGAACATCTCCAGAGAAGGAGACTCCAAACCCTCTCTGAGTAGCCTGTTCTGGTGCTCTGTCACCCTCCAAGTAAAGAAGTTTTTCCTCATATTCACATGAAACATATTAAGAAGAGACTTTCCCTCAAAGGTGCTTCAGTAATCTCTGATGAAACAGGCAGAGGGGTTTGCACCCACTTCCAGGGAACAAGAACAAATGGAAAGGTTTGGTTTACGAGGTACCTGAGGACAAAAATGAAAACGTTTTCAAAATCAGTCATTTGTGGGGAAAAGGGTGGATAAAACCTGACAGTTGTAGCCACACGGACTGAGACCTTTAGAGCTGGTGAGTTTAATGCCATCCAGCACCCAGAAATGTGATTCTACAGTCACATGGAGCTGCAGAAAGGCGAAGAAGTCTGTCCCTCCTTCACTCAGCAACAGGAGCATTCCGTGGGTTCTGCTCAGCACTCCCATCACCATGGAGACGTTTGATGTTTGGGTGATGACGTGTGGAACCTTACCTGGAGCCTCAGTTCCTCTGCAATTACATCAGGTTATTTATCTTCATTGAGATTATTCATCTTCATTAAGATTATTCGTCTTCATCACACATAAAGTGCCCCTGAGCAGGAGCACCTGAAAACGTGACCCAGAAAGCTTTTCAGTGCTGAAGGAAAAGGGGTTCATGTCGCCCTAAAATAGATTTATTATTTCACCTGATTACTTGCTTCAAAATTTAGATGTCTAGTCAACATAGCTCTCTGCATCAGTGGAAAAAGCTAAAAAGTACTAACCTGAACCCAAAATATATGGGATGAGCCTTTCCAACCTTTCTGCTGACTGGAGGCTTGCAGATGATTGGCTTTGAACAGACATCTAAGACTGGCTTTGAATAAACATCTAAGACTCATCAATAGGCTCTCGGATGGAGAGAACTGGGTGAAAACCCAGTTTAATGCCAACCCAATTTCTTTAGAGGTTCTTTAAAGATGGAATTCACCCCCAAGATCCCAGAATAAATCAGCTGGAGCAGATGTGTTTGGGCTACGTGAGAGCTCCAACGAGTTTTCCTGCAGAGCCATCGGGAGGTTCTGACCTCAGAGCCATAAAATGGTGGTTTTTTAGATTAGAGCTGTAATTTAATTAGAGCTGATTTCCAGGAACGCTGATAGTGCTCCTGGCTCTGCCAAGTCCCATTCAAAGGTCGTGTTCCCCAGCTGGCTCTTTAGTGCCATTCAGGTTAAACTCACACTGTTCTGGCCAGGCAGGGATCCCCAAACCTCCAGGGTGCTCCAGCCCTATATGGCTATTTATGGGGCTGTGTCCTAGTCCAGTGGTGACAATGCAAAGGGGAAGTTGAAGATGAAAAATTGCCTTCTCAGATGACCCAGATTAGATTTTTCCACAGTGCTGTTGCAGTTTCCACTCTGCCCAAGTGACTCGGCACCACCTTTGCCATCCCTCTGCCCTGTCTCCAACAACACAGCTCCCAGGCTTTTCCCTGAAGTGACCTGGGCCTCCTTCCACTCCTCCTGGTAAGTGACATGGAATTCTCTCCTCTGACCCCCTGAACCTCCCACAGAACCATCACAGTCATCTTGGCCTCCCAACTTTTCCTTCTGCTCCCTCAGTGTCTTAAATCAATAAGAAGGACGGGGCTCAAAGAAAAATTGTCACCTTCCCTTCTTCACTCCTTGACCTGTGAACCTGTTTTTCCAGACTTCTGGATGTAACAGCTGAAAGTCCCAGTGTGAGACTCTTTCCTGACCCTCCAGGATCAGCACAACCTGGATATGCTCAACCAGGGACTTCTACAGCTGTAAAACAGCTGCCACTTGAGCTCCCAGGGCTCAATTTTGGTCATTCTTGATGCCTTGGGACATTCTTCATGGTTTTTTCCTATACAATGGCTATTTTTTCCTGATTATTTTCCCCTGACTATTTTCCCTTTATCACTTTCCTCTTCCTGTAGTCAGTATAAATTTATTTTTTTGTGTGTTTCATGCCCAAATGTGACTGTCACAGATGATTTAGTTCAAAACAAGTTGTTTTTTTTTTTAGTAAACAGAGACTGAAACTTTTTAAAACTCGATCATGACTATTTCTGGCTGGAGATTTGCTGGTAGAGTCAATCAAATCAACAAAAAAAAAAATTAATTTTGTGTTTCTCATGAAAAAAAATTGGCTTTTGGGGAAAGGCAAGTGAGCAGAATTCCTTGAACTTCTTGCTGTGTTACTGAGCTTGCAAATAAAGTATTTTAGCAACTTTACCCAGAAACCTGCAATGATAATTCTTCTATTTCATTATTTTTTTGGAAACCTAGTCCATCAAAGGATGGTCAAAATCCTGCCTGGATATTCCATGGAGAGACAAATGTGTCCAGAAGATTAATATTCTAAATTTCCAGTAGATATCTAATATCACTAAAAAGAGGCATCCTTTGGAGGTGTGGTTCTTTCCAGTGGTTTTCCAGGAAGTTTCCATGACCAGTTTAGAGTGAAGAAAGTCCTGTGACATTCAGGAAATGTTCTTCACATGAGGTGGGTTTGGTGTTGATAACCCATTGATATCCTGCTGATCCCTCTTTTCCTACAGGAAAGATTTGGAATATGTTTGGCTGCATCTGTTATTTAAAACCATGTGATTAATTAAAGTTCCCCCCTGTAGCTTAACTTATTTTGCACGCTCCAGGATTTTTTCCATTCCCTCTTCCCATCCCTGTACCCTCCAGTGGACACTTTCACCAGGTTCCTCTTGGTTCTCCACTATTTCCATCTTTAAACAGAAAATTCCTGCACCAAGCCAATGATTCCTAGGGAAGGACAAGAGAACTTTGTGTATCAAGGTATTGCAGACAAAAACCTATCCAAAAGTGTTGATTTTTGGTTTTAAAGTGAAATAATTTCATGTTACTGTCTCACTCTTGAGGTGTCCTCTCCATCCAAGTCCCATCCATTCAGCTCCCAAAGTTTTTCACTGAGCTTTCCCCATCATTTCCTTCCAGGATTGCTTGAAAATGCTTTTCCAGCTTGTTTCCTCCCAAAAGGCTTTGTATACTCAAAGAAATTAAAGACTTAGCAATAACGAATCCAGAATATTGTAGGAGGTGCCCAAGTGGGATTAAGTTTTTGTTTTGTTATTTTATGTGAAACGCATGAGACAAAACTTCATTTTCTTGGCTCACAGGAAATCCTTTGTGTTTTGAAGCAGAAACATTTATATCAGAGTATGCTGGAAAACAGCAAACATTGATTTGCCTCCTCTGTAAAAGAGAAGCAGCTTCAACCTTTTTGCTCCCTAAAATAATATTTTCTCCTCTCTCCTCACTTCCACTCTTGAAATGGCCTCGGTATGAACTTCCCAATGCCAGTGGAATTCCTGAAGTGCTCATTCCTTTATTAAACAGCTGCTTAGAGTTGGTCAGACCTCAGTGACAATTCACCATTGGAATCTTTACCAAGGAAAACATGAAGGAAACAGCTTTACATCACCTGTGGGAATTAAGAATTGAGAATGAGCTTCTCTGAGGCAAATCCTTTATTGGCTCCAAAACCGAATGTTGAATTATTCCTTTTGATCACCTGAATATTGAAATATTCCTTTGGATCACCTGAGGCACTGCAGGAGAAGGCAGAGGAATTGTCAAAGCACTGCTGGAAAAAAAAATGCTGAGAGTGTCAATTGTGGTCCTTTGACCTTCTCTGGAAATGATCATAGAATCATAGAATCATAGAATCATAGAATCATAGAATCATAGAATCATAGAATCATAGAATCATAGAATCATAGAATCAGCTGGGTTGGAAGGGACCTCCGAGATCATCAAGTCCAACTCTTGATCCAACCCCGCTGTGGTTCCCAGCCCATGGCACTGATGCCACATCCAGTCTCATCTTAAAAACCTCCAGGGATGGAGAATCCACCCCTTCCCTGGGCAGCCCATTCCAATGGCTGAGCACCCTCTCTGCAAAGAAATTCTTTCTAATCTCCAACCTAAACCTCCCCTGGCACAGCTGAAGACCCAACCCTCTTGTCTTGCTGATGGTTGGGTGGGAAAAGAGACCAACCCCCCCCGGCTCCCCCCTCCTGTCAGGGAGTTGCAGAGAGTGAGGAGGTCTCCCCTGAGCCTCCTCTTCTCCAGGCTGAACAGCCCCAGCTCCCTCAGCCTCTCCTCATGGCAATTGTGCTCCAGTCCCTTCCCCAGCCTTGTTGCTCTTCCCTGGACCTGCTCCAGCCCCTCAATGTCCTTCCTGAGCTGAGGGCCCAGAACTGGACACAGCACTCCAGGGGTGGCCTCCCCAGCGCTGAGTCCAGGGGCAGAATCACTTCCTTGGCCCTGTTGGCCACCCTGTTCCTGAGCCAGGCCAGGATCCATTGGCCCTCTTGTCCCCCTGGGCACACTCTGGCTCCTGTTCAGCTCCCTGTCCATCCCCACTCCCAGCTCCCTTCCTGCCTGGCTGCTCTCCAGCCCCTCTGGCCCAGCCTGGAGCTGCCGGGGGTTGTTGTGGCCAAAGGGCAGGACCCGGCCCTTGGCCTGGTTGAACTTCATGATCCTTCATTCCTACTCCCCACCAACTGCCTGAGCTTCAGGGTAGTCCCACACTGAGTGACTTCCCAGCTGTGACACCTCAGCACTGATGTGTCCAGGCCGTTTTCCTCATGAGGAGAAAAATAAAGGACCACAGACACAGGCACTGGAAAAAGCAGCAGCACCTCCCGAATTCCCACCAACCACTTCCCGGTGCGGTCGTGGTTGGGGCTGTCGGGGAAAAGCTCCACCTTCCAGACAACTCCTGGCTCAGCCTGGCCCCACCTTCATGTCCAAGTTCTAATAAGATCAATCTGAAATTCCTCACATTGGGGTGGATTCCAGTCAGGATCACCAACCCCTTAAATTCCCTTTGGACAATCATAACACACCCCACCATTAGAGATTTACACTCAGGGTACGTTGGCACCTTGTGTGGGGTCAGGGTTGATGTGGAAAAGCTCAGCTGTGCCCAAAGTCAGTGCTGGAAGGTGAAATAAAGGTTGTCCAGAGCTGAATTTCCCCCTTCACATCTGAATTAGAGCCTTAAACTGAGAACAAGGCTGAAATCTCCCCCAAAACACTCCCCAATGTTAATTTTAGACAAGCTTTTAATTTTAGACAGCGCATTTAAGATGTGCTTTCCTTTCCTAGAAAGTCTCAGTGTGAGCAGAACTCGTGGGAAAAGCAAAACTCACCCCTGGGAGTGATAATTGGTTTATATCATAAATTCTAATGGACCAGGGCTGGTGGCACCACCTTTTAATTTGGCCCCTGCTGGGAAGTCACTGTCCAAATTCTCACTGAACCAGAATTCACAGATCTACACTGTTTTAGAGATATTTTATTTCACCTTTATTGCACTTCCCCCCCTTCTTATAATTAAAACCTCTAATTTTTCTCATTCTTTTTTTCTCTCTCTGGAGCAAAATTCTGTCTTTTATGAGGCTTTTTTCGATGCGCCAAAGGATCTTGGTTGGAGCTCCTGAAATTGCTGCAATATTGAGACTAAAAAGGCAAATTTTAGCAGACTTCTTCTGCCTAAGGAAGCTCAGTTTGGCTTTTCGTGTTCGGAACCAGGTGAAGGCTGAGCAGATGAACACCAGGACCTTTCTACTTTGTGGTTTGGGATGAGCTTGGAACAGCAATAACATAAATCCAGAGCACTTTTGCCGGTGGAACTGTAATCTGTAAAAAGAAAATGGATGTATGGAAATCATATTCCCCCCTGTCTTTCACATGCACCCTCTCAAAACTCTTTTATTCAAGAGCTTTTAACTCTTGACCTCATGGCAAATTCATCCCTCATTTAATGCTTAAGATGTTTAGACCATTAGGTAAAAGCAGCATTGTTATTTAGGTTACGTGTCGAAAGTCAGAGTGCCTGGAAAGAATTTTGCTCTGTGGTTTCCAGGCTGACTCCAGAAAATTAGAATTGCAGGGAGGCTCTCTGTGGAGTTCAAGTTAGAATGAAAAAAAAAATAAAAATCCCAACCCCAAATCCAGACTGAAGCAAAGCTTAACAGCAGGAGGAATCAGTGCAAGGTTTCAAAATTTTCTCTTCACTTCATCAAGATCTGTCATTTCCTAAAGGAAACCAGGCAGGTTAATTGTGCAAAATATATATGTATAAATATATATATATGTATTTCACATATATATGTGTATATATGTCTATATGTGTGTATATATTAATTTTTTCCCTGTTCTTCTTCATATCAGACTTCACCATATGGCACTAAACCCATCATTTAATGTGGAATTATGGAGCTAATGGAATGTGGAGAATGAGGTCTTGCTTTCCTATTGGTCACCAGGCTCCCCTTTAGCTGCTGGGGGAAGACCAAACTTATAAACACAGGTCTGTGACCATAGAAACCCCCAAAAGCTCAACTTTTGAAATTGCATCATTAAAATCATTGGCTTGATTTTTATTTTATTTTTTTTCTTCTATACGTTACACAGGAGAAAAAAAAAATGCCTGGTATGTGTGTTTGAATATATTGTCCAAACCTATATATCGTGGTTCAAAAGCATACAAATCACATAATTCATCCTGGGGAGAGATGCCAGTTTATTTCTCCATTCAGTCATCACTGAAATACAAGTAAAATTCAGATCAAAAAGCTCTTTTATCAGTGAAATTTTTAATTTATTCCCAGCTTTGGTGCTCAATCTCACTCTGTTTTTCCTGTCCACTTTTCCAGCTCTCTGTACACACATGTGAGTATTTTGGAACACCCACTCCTTGCTCAAAAAAGGGCTGTACCCAAAGTCACATTGTCCCTCTGCCCACCTCAGATTTGAGAATATTTTTCCTTCTATCCAGCTGTAATTTCCCTTTCTGGAACTTGTGGCTCCTCATCCTTCTCCTACACTTCTGAGTAGCTGCATTTCCCACACCAACCCCGTTTCTGGAGTGGAATTCTGGAATTTGTTCCCTTTTCCTATGCCTTCCCCAATGCCATTTCCTCCCAAACCTTATTCCTTACTCAAATAAAGCTCAAGTTGGTAAATCTGAGCCATTCTGTTTATCAATATTTTATAGAAATAACTTTCTTTTCCTTTCCTTCTCTCACACCTACCAGTGACTTTCTATTTATCAATATTTTATAGAAATAACTTTCTTTTCCTTTCCTTCTCTCACAGCTACCAGTGACTTTCTATTTATCAATATTTTATAGAAATAACTTTCTTTTCCTTTCCTTCTCTCACATCTACCAGTGACTTTCTATTCATCAATATTTTATAGAAATAACCTT
The DNA here is from genome assembly GCF_009829145.1 of Chiroxiphia lanceolata. Taxonomy (NCBI): domain Eukaryota; kingdom Metazoa; phylum Chordata; class Aves; order Passeriformes; family Pipridae; genus Chiroxiphia; species Chiroxiphia lanceolata. The sequence goes on from NC_045637.1 coordinate 154,209,850, forward strand.
CTTTTCCTTTCCTTCTCTCACACCTATCAGTGACTTTCTATATATCTTGACATTTTACCTTCAAATGGCCCATCTGATTGGATACATCACAAGGAATTCCTCAGGAAAAAATATGAAGATGATCCACTTTTTCCATAAGAAGCCTCAAATCTGACTTTGCATCGCTACCCCTAGAACTAATTCTTTCTACAAGCCCTTATTATGTCCCCAGCACTCATCCACTCATCCTTTTAGAAATTTGATTGGTGTCCCAGCATCCGTGGTTTGCTCAAAGGGGGTCTTTCTGCTGAATACAAAAAAATTCATCTATTGATGTATCTTCATCAAGATCTTCCTCTTTCTGCATCTTTGTCTGATTTTCATGCCTGTATTCTCCACTTGTTTTTGTTGATTGTCTCTGAGCTTAATGGAGTGTCTGATTATTCCCAGAAATTTGCCTAAAACTGTCCCACAACTGAGGCAATTTTTGAAAGCTTTGTACAGTCACATCTATACCTACATATGTATGTGGTGTCATTAATATGGGGTTATGATATAGGTAAGAGAAGGCTCTAGGGAAACCCTATTGTCTCCTTTTATATTTGAACATTAGGGGTCTCCTCTTAGGCCTAAATCAACCTTACTTTCAATGCCTATAAAACCTGCTCTTAGTTCTGGTCAAACAAGGTCTTTGGAAACTTGGTCCAAATGCCACGAGAAACTCCACGATGTTTCCACTGATTTCTGCAGGCTCTGGGTTAAAGTTCCCGTTTAGAACTCTTCTGATAAGGTATTGATCAATATTTCTTTACCCTCACTATCATCACAGCCCTGATCAGTTATTTATTGGGATTCATGTCTGGTGCTACGTGACCGCGGCCGAGGTTCAGCTCCTGGAGCGACCTGGAAAAATGCACAATAAGACACAGACTTTGCCCCTTTGGAGAAGTTATGAACTGAGTCAAGAGCTCAGACAATGAAACAGAGCCTTTCCAATGTTGACTTTATGGCCAGGGACTTGTCTGACATCCTGTGGACCTTGAAGAAGCCCTGGAACAGCAGAACATGGAGCCGTTGTTCCAATAGGAATTCTTGTTCACCCACCTTTATTTTTGGCATAAGGGAAGAGAAGCCCAAGGAGACAAAGTGCCAGTTGGAAAACTTGATGCCAATAGAAATTCTATGCTCATTTCAAGCCTATTCTATGCTCATTTCAAGTCTATTTTAATTTCAAGCACTGAAGTGCAGGTCCTTGGAGCTTTTGTAGCCAGTGGAAATTATGCTCGAACACAGTATGATTGGGGAATATCCATAAAGTTGCCTAATTTTCTACTTTGGAATGGGATGAATTGCACCCAACACCACCCATATTTTTGCCTAGAACTCTGCTGACTACAAAGGGAGCCCAGAATGACTCATTTCACTGGAGGTGTCCAAATTAAATGCCAGCACTGCCTGATGAACTCTACCTCTCTCTCTTCTGTGCGTGTTTGAAGCCTGAAGCTTTCCAGACGTGGTGGTTTGCCACCGAAAAAACCCAAAGTGGCCCGGAGAAGCAGCACCAGCTTCTCTCAGGGACAAAATTCCCTCCCTCTGATCGTGTTGCAAACGAGTTCTGCCTCAGAGGCTCGGGGCACAAAGAACAAAAAGGGATTTGAGCAGCCGGGCGGTAGGAGAAGGGCTGTGGAGGGAGGAGGGGGCTGGAATGGGAAAGGGCAGAAACAGTTTTAAATATTTGGAATCTGCAATTGTATTTCCCCCCCTTCTCCTCCTTCCCCTCCCAGAGCTTCATTTTTTTTTTTTTTTTTTAGCCCAGATTAACTATTCCCCCTACAATGCTTTTTCATAAAGGGATCAAGCCCATTGTTTATAGAATTTGCTAATAACAGCCTCAGTCGTGCTGTCACAGCAGAGTGATTCAATTACAAGACCGGACAATAAAAGCTCAATAAAGAACCCCAAATCCTTATTAAATTCTTCTTTTTTTTTTTTTTTTTTTTTAATTAATATTAAAAGAAATACCCGAGCGGGCTGGGATTGCCAGATGGGGGAATTTATGCTGCCCAGAAGAATGATATGATCTCTCTGAGTAGCACGGTGCAAATTAAAAGAGGTTTAGCGTTAAGTGTTCATGGCACAAAAGCAATTTTAAGTACCTGCAATCAGCTTAGGTTGGCTAAGCCTAAATATGTACAAATCGTGTAATGGGCAATATCCCTGGCAGTACCACGCAGAGCTGTGACAGATGTGCCCTCCAGGCTCTGCTCTGGGCCCTACAACAGCTCGCCAGGAGCGTGGGGGGTGAGCGGGAGGGGGGGTGTGTGTGTGGTTTGTGGGCCACCTAGTGTCCTGCTGGCGACTACACTGAATAATTTGCTTTTTTTCTGTTCTCTTAGAACCGATTTTAAGGCATAAAAAAGAGCAGTTCCATCGCCAGGTCAAAGAAACCCATGGATTGTTTTGCTGTTCTCTCTTCTCTGCTTTATTTGGGGACTCATTGGTGGAAGGGGGTTTAATCTCCTTTTAGTCATTCTCCCACTAGAAAATCCATTGTTTCCCTCCCTACTCATCTTAATTGCTTGTTATCTTTGCTGCAAGGAACTAGGGATTTTTGGAGGGTTGGGGTTTTTTTGTTGTTGTTGTTGTTGTTGTTGCTTTCCCAGTCTGGCATAACTAGGCTGCAGAATCATGGAATGGTTTGGGTTGGAAAGGACCTTAAAGCCCATCCAGTCCCACCCCCTGCCATGGGCAGGGACACCTTCCACTAGACCAGGTTGCTCCAGCTTGGTCTTGGAGACTTCCAGGAATTTGGACAGCCACAGCTGCTCTGGGCAACCTGTGCCAGGGCCTCCCCATCCTCCCAGCCAAGAATTCCTTCCCAATATCCCACCTAACCCTACCCTCTGGCAATGGGAAGCCATTTCCCCTTGTCCTATCCCTCCAGATCCTTGTCCAAAGTCCCTCTCCAGCCCAACTTCTTTATGATGGAGGACAAGCAAGTTACAGGTGAAGATGTTTTGCATTTGAGGTGGATAAGACGACTCTTGTTTTAGTTGATTTTTTGGCACCCAGTAAGGAATGACTCTAACAGGACAATTCCATGATTTTAAGAATCTGTGACCTCTGCTCTCCACTTGTTTTTGTTGATTATCTCTGAGCTTAATGGATATCTGATTATTCCCAGAAATTTGCTCAGAATTGTCCCACAACTGAGGCAATTTTTGAAAGCATTGTACAGTCACATCTATATCTACATGGTTATATGGTGTCATTAATATGGGGTTATGATATAGGTAAGAGAAGGCTCTGGGAAGACCCTGTTATGGCCTTTCAATAGATAAGAAATTATGATATATATTTCAATATATAAGAATATATCTATATATATTTCAATATGTAAGAAATTGCATGTCAATCATAAGAAAGATGTGAAGAGACTTTTTATGAAGGCCTGTAGCGACAGGACAAGGGTCAGAAGTTACAAACCAGGAGAGGGTGGGTTTAAATTGAGTGTGAAGAGGAATTATTTTGGGATGTTTGAGGCACTGGAAGAGTTTTCCCAGAGAAGTTGTGGATGCCTCATCATTGGAAGTGTTCAGGATGTGTCACTGGTCTAGCAAAAGATGTCCCTGTCCGTGGCAGAGGGGTTGGACTCGATGACCTTTAGAAGTCCCAAATCATTCTGTGATCCTTCAATTTTGGCAGTCCTAAAAAAAAAACCCAGGGAGAATTGTGGTTGGATCCCCCTTAGATGAGAAAGCAGTGCCAGTCTGAGGCCAGCAAAGCTGGAGAGCCCTCCCAAATAACAGAACTAAGGAGGAGAACACGACACCAGTGCTGGTCTTTGGCGAGGAGATCATCCCCCGAAATTGCCTGTGTTGTCACAGACCCCTCTGTGGGATTCATCATTAGCTAATTGTCCAAAATAGATGGCAGGACGTGCCCTCCCCAGTGACCTTTCCCTGACAAAAGCAGGAAACCTGGCTTAAAGCAGGGGCTTATGTTTGCACTGGCCGTGGTTAAGGGGGATTAATTCCCCCCTCAGCACTCAATCCCGTTAATCAACGGGGCTCTGGCTGTCGGCTGCAGAGACACGCGGAGCATTCACCCCGTTTTTGGGATGGTGCTTTGGGATTGCTGGGATAAACCGTCCTCCAGAGTGGAATGAGAAGCTCTTCGGATGCTTCAGTGACTTTCCAGTGACCAGGAAGGAGGAACACGGGGTTTGAAGGCTTTGCAACAGAGGCCTGGAGGTTTCTCCGGAGCTGCGTTTGGGTCCTGCCTTTACCACACGCTGTGAAATGATGGATCCCCCTCGTTTTTAGGGATAAAGTGGGGTGTTCATTGCTGGGGGTAACAACAGCTATAGGTACATTTAATTTGGGGGTTCCCTTGCCTTAAATTTATCATTTAGAACTTTAATGTTGAGTCCTGTCCTGGATTGGGTGTTTAAGACACAGAGTGGAGTAAGTCCCCTCGAAGTACCTATTTCTGCTCGTGGTTCATGGAATCATAAATTCGTGGAACATCCTGAGTTGGAAGGGACTCACCAGGATCATCAAGTCCAACTCCTGGCCCCGCACAGGACAACCCCAAGAATCCAACCATGTTCCTGAGAGCGTTGTCCAAATAATTCCTGAAATCTGGCAGGATTGGGGATGCCACCACTTCCCTGTTCCACCCTCTTGTGAAGAACCTTTTCCTAACACTCATTTCTCTCCAGCTTGGATTAAACTTTGACTTTTCAAGTGACCACTTGTAAACAAGTGAAAAGTCTTTGCCTTTGGAGATGAAGAATGATCCGAATCTGTTATTTCCTTTCCTGATTTAAGAAACACTCGGAAAGAACGGGAGCAGTGAGGCAAGGGTGGTTTCTTACCAATATTAAATAAATATAAATGCTAAGAGACCGATCAAATTCGGCCAACGTGAATTTTCTCATATAAACTTCCCCGAAGTGGGATGAATTTCCAGTGTAGGAGACACATATTTTTTAATTAAGAGAAAAGCATTTATTAGATGAGAGGGCAAAACCGGCCCAATGTGATGCCTTTGAAGCTCTCAGCCCCCTGCTCCATTCCCTGAACTCCCCCTCCCCTGCCATGGGGCTTTATATTTCACAGCATCCATAACATGGATTTATCAAAGGTCACTATGGCAACATCCAGGCAATCCGAGACAAATCCGTGGACGAGCATGGAAACAGGACAAAACAAACTGAAATCGCCCCGTTCCCACCCAGGTTCCTCCCCCCCCCGTGCCCCTCCAGCTCCAAATTTAGCCCAGTTCTATTATTAATACTCAATATTACCTCAGCTGAGGGTGAAAAGCAGGAGAGGAATATCAGTGTTGTCCAGGATGGCTGGGGCTGCAGGGAAAGCGGGATAATTGTATTGGCATGTGTGAATTCTGGGAATCAGAGCCTCCCAATATTTGTTTTGGCCGGGTTTCCATGGCAATAAGGGCACTTGCTATTAATTCTCTGGTTTATTGCTAAGTCTTTATTCGGAGTATTTGAGGAGGGGGTTATTCACATTCAATTTGGAATTCCAGGCCATATATATATATAAATATATAAATATAAATATATATATATATATATATATATATGGCTCTGGGGAGACCCTATTATGGCCTTTCAATAGATAAGAAATTATAAGAATATATATTTCAATATATAAGAATATATATCTTTCAATATGTAAGAAATTTGTATATATATATATATAAGAAATATATATAAATATAAAGCCATAAAAATAAATAAATAAATAACCAAATAAATAAATATATACATATATATATAATATATATGGACCTAAACTCGCTAACAATAAATAAATATACATCCAATGAGATGTAAGTATATCTCATTGGAGATATATATATATATATCCAGAATATAATATGTATCCCAGATAAATAAATAAATAAATAAATAAAATATAAAATACATATGGACCTGAACTTACTAAGAGTAAATAAATATATATCCAATGAGATGTAAGTATATCTCATTGGAGATATATATATATATATATATATCCAGAATATAATATGTATCCCAGATAAATAAATAAATAAATAAAATATAATATATATAAAATATATATGGACCTGAACTTACTAAGAGTAAATAAATATATATCAAGGAGATATAAGTATATCTCGTTAGATATATATATATATCTCCAGAATATAAATATATATCCCAAATAAATAAATAAATAAAATACATATCCTAGAATCCCAAATCCCTACTCTGGCACTGAGAAGCATTTTCAGAAGTGATTGAGAACTTTAAGATGCATCAAACCTCCTCTACCAACACCATTTGTAGTTGTTCTTTTGGAGATGTCCAACCACAGTACATATATATATATATATTTTTTTTTTTTTTTCCTTTCTTTTGCTCCTTTTGGAAACCAGGACAATTTTAGGAGTTGATTCTCAAGAAAGAAGAAAAAAAAAATACCCGGGAAGTGAAAGAATTCAGAACATTTATCACTTCTCTGTTGTTGTGTATATTCTTATATTTTATATATTGCCCACACAACCCAACAGACGTACACAATCTAATCTATGTGATAAAAACCAACGGGCTACTGGTACAAAGCGAATTTCTCAGTAATTAAGATAAGAAAAAAAAATAAAAGTAGCTCGTGAACCCTTACCTTTCTCCCTTTTATCACACCTTATCTTGCAGCTCCGTGCCACAGTAGCCTCCTCGATTGAAGTGGGAGCCTCCCATGCCCAGAGAGCAGCAATTATTTGTCAGAGAATTTTAGTTTATTGGGCAGGAGTTGCTTCCAGGGTGGATTTTCTCCCCGTGGTTCAAAGGTTGCTCTAAAGACAGAACTATTTTTTTTCCCTCCCTGGGCATTTTTTTTTTCTTTTTTATTTTTTTTTTGGCATTCCTGAGTGGTTTTCCAGTGTTAGTCTTCTTCAGAGTATCCCTCTGAGATGAGAACGTTATCCTGATTTTGCCGATGGGAAGCTGATAAATAGATTAAGATTAACGTGAAAAGTGTCCAGTTATTTTGGTCTCCTGAGCTCTGAGTGTCTGCTTTGGCAAAGCTTTTTTTAAGCATTTTTTTTTTACCTTATTAATTTCATCCCGCTTTATCTGTCCAGGAATCCTTCCTTTCTCTGAGCTCCTCATCTTCTCAGAGTCACTGGGCAGAAAAAAAAGTACAGTCAGAGGTGCTTCCTCTCATGTATCTCGGATTAATATCTTGGGATAAGATGGATTCTCCTCCAGAGGGACTCAGGCAGATAAATCCCATGAGTTTCTTTTTATTTTTAGGGAATTTTCCTGGATTTTAGTTACACTTTGAGGGCTCAATATTCCATTAGGACGCTGCAAATCAAGGGTGTGAGGGACTTGAGGGAGATCCTTCTGTCAGAACTCCACAGTTCAAGTCACAACACATGAAAAGAGATGTTGGGACTTGAATTTCTTGAATTTTTCTGGGGAAAAAAAGAAAAAAAAAGAAATTCTCCACCTTCTTTCTGAGGCACCATCAGCGAATCATTGCTAATGACAGATTTGATGTAATGACAGATTTAAAGTGAAACAAAGCAAGAAAATGGTGATAAAGGCACTTAAATCCCAGTTTTCAGGGAGTTTTACACATGTATAATTAGGCAGTTAATTGATTTGCTCATCAGGGTCATCACCAGGGTCTTCACATCATTTGGTCTCCCAGGGTTCTGAGTGATCAAACCACAGGAGAAGGGAATTATTTTTGGGGACACAAACCCATTAGGATTAATTTTGAGGCATCTCATAGACTGAAACTGCTTCTAAAGAGCAATAAATGTCTTTTTTTCTGAGCAGATTAAACCCAAGGACAGAAAATGGTCACACACACTGTTATAAATAAATATATTCAAACCACAGCAAATGAGATTATTGGTCTTGTTAAACTACTGGGTTCAGTGTTGGTGCCCATAATATTCCTGGCCTAATAAATAATCAGGATTTATTAATATCTTTACCTGTTTTATCTCTCTTCTCAATAAATCTGTTCCCTAGACCTGACTACTGGTTACTTTGATGTCCCAAAATCTGAGGGCATGGAATATTCCAAATTCCCAATTTCAAGTTCTCCACTGTGTCCATAGTATTCTGGGCTAACAAATAACCAGGATTTATTAATAAATAACCAGGATTTATTAATGTATTTACCTGGTTTATCTCTCTTCTCAGTAAATCTGTTCCTCAGAGTTGATAGTTGTGATGTCCCAAAGTCTGAGGATATGGAATATTCCAAATTCCCAATTTCAAGTTCTCCAGGGAACTGTATCCATAATATACCTGGTCTAATAAAAGAACAGGATTTATTAATGTATTTACCTGGTTTATCTCTCTTCTCAACAAATCTGGGTCTCAGAGTTGACTACTTCGATGTCCCAAAATCTGAGGATATGGAATATTCCAAATTCTCAATTCCAAATCCTCCATGGTGTCCATAATATTCCTGGGCTAATAACTAACAGGATTTATTAATATATTTACCTATTTTATCTCTCTTCTCAATAAATCTGTTCCCTAGACCTGACTACTGGTTTCTTTGATGTCCCAAAGTCTGAGGACATGGAATATTCCAAATTCCCAATTTCAAGTTCTCCATGGTGTCCATAATATTCCTGGGCTAATAACGAACAGGATTAATAAATATATTACCTGTTTTATCTCTCTTCTCAATAAATCTCTGCCTCAGACCTGACTACTGGTTACTTCCTTGAAAAAAATTAAAGATGGGAGGAATTTGGCTCCAAGATTTGGTTGTAAAGGTTTCATTGTATTTTAAATCCAGAGCCTCCTGACAACTGGTAGCCTGGAATTCACCCTTGGTTTCCTGGCATGTTGAAGTTGATAAAATTATTTTCTTATAATTCTAAACGAGTCTTGGACCAGTCTGTGTTGATTGGATGTCTCTGTGATTCCCTAAATCCAGGCATCTGCTAAGTAGCCATGGAATATAGAAAATTATGGAGCAATTTTGATCAGGACAAGACGAGAAAAGTGGCTGGTGCAGACAAAGTGTTGAGGATTCCTGAGTAACCCACTTTTTAATTATTATTACAGGGCAGGACCTGAGGATGTGCTCCATGTAAACACCAGAGGGTGGAGGTTTCTGCTGATGGAGAGAAGAGGGATCTCAGGATGGGAATCAGTCATGAGGCCACCAAGGTGATCAGAGGGATGGAGCAGCTCCGCTGGGAGGAAAGGCTGGGAGAGTTGGGAATGTTCAGCCTGGAGAAGAGAAGCTTTTGGAAGGGAACTGATTGTGGCCTTCCAGGACCTGAAGGAGCTACAGGAAAGATGGAGAGAGACTGTTTATAAGGGCCTGGAGGGACAGGACACAGGGAATGGCTCCACTCTGGAAAAGTGGACATTTAGATGGAATATTGGGAAGGAGTTCTCGGCTATGAGGGGGGGAGGTCCTGGCACATTTCCCAGAGAATCTGTGGCTACCCCTGGATCCCTGGAAGTGTCCAAGGCCAGGTTGGAGCAACCTGGGCTAGTGGAAGGTGTCCCTGCCCATGGTAGGGGGTGGGACTGGATGATCTTTAAGGTCCCTTCCAACCCAAACCATTCAGGAATTCTATGATATTTTTTTATCAGTGAGTACTGATAAACAACTGGATAAAATATCTGAAGTGTGAGGAATGTGCATGTCCAAGTGGATAATTTCCCATCAACCCACTAGAAGCTCCATCATTATATTTTTTTAAACAAGTTACCCTTTGCTGGTTTTCCCTCTCCTTCCCCCTCTGTCCCAACCCCATCTTGTCTCCTGCCTTAATGAAATGATTGGAGGGTCTGAGTAAACTCCTGATCAGCAAAGACACACTTTGAGAGAACAACCATTGCAATTAGAAATAAATAGGGTTTTCAGGAGCCAGCTGCCACAAACTGAGCTGGGCCAGAGATAACAAACTGTTATTGTGAGCCACGACCTTGTGTGGTGTCTCCTTCCTCGGGAGATCTTCCAGAGATGTTGGTTCTTGTTCTCCCTCCCTCTGGCTGAGCAGAGCAGCAGCCTTTGGGGCTGTGTGTGACAGACAGGCATGAGATGCTCTGGCAGGAGGCATCCAGGCAGTGGGATAAACGAGCCAAAGAATTCCAAGCCACAGGCTCTCCCATTCCTCCCCACTGGATTATGACACCAGCCAGAAGAGGGATGCAGATGAAATGAGAGAACGCGGATTCCGTGCCCAGAGACACATCCAAAGAGACATCTTGGTTTTGGGAAGGCTTGGGCCACCACAGGGGGCCCAGAGGGGTAGGGAGGGAAGGAGAAGAAGGAAAAATAGAGGATTCTGAAGGCCATTGCCTAATGGTGGTGGTGGTTGGCTGCTCCAAGGCCACCCACACGGGGTAAGGGACATTCGGGAATGAGCCGGCGAACACCCCGGGGCCTGGGGAGGCAGCGAACAGGAGCCTCTCTCTTCAAACAAGAGCCTCTGTCTTCAAACAGGAACCTCTCTCTTCAAACAGGAGCCTCTCTCTTCATCAGAGGAGTCTTTTAAAACCAGAGCCCTGGAGGGGGACTGGGAGGGTGGGGGGTGCTCACAGAAACACAACAGCGGCGAGGAAACGGGAGGTCTCACGAGGTGGTCGCCGCTCCCTCACACGGGGGTTTGTTCTCGGTTTGGGGGGAATGACTCAGGCTCACCCTTTTAATTCTTTGGACATAAAACTCAGCATGAGGCAGCCCGGGCCACCTAGAGAAGCTGATGTTGTTCTTAGTGAGGTGAGTTACCTCACCCTGAGCCGAGAGGTGGGAAAAAATCCCAGCACCTCACCCTCCACCAACCCTCTGCATCTCCAAATGGTCCCTGCAGCCCATAAGAGCTGCAGAAAAAAAACATCTGAAAGCTCTCCGAGCTGAAGGAGCCTCACGAGGCTTTCTGAGAGTAATAAAACTACTTCTTCCTAATCCCTGTTTTTCTTCCTTATTTTTCTTTCTTTTTCTTTTTTTTTTTTTTAACTTGCTAATAACGCTGAGAAATGATAGGCACAAGTCCAGGTCACGTTCAGTTGATTGGGAACTGATTTTTCAAATTCCAAAAGGAATGGAAATTTAATTGTGATTCCTCATACAGCACTGATTTTATCAGAAAGGATTTTCCCCCGTGTCGTTCCGCAGAATAATTTCTTTTTTCAATGAAACTTCGAAGAATTTTCGGAGTAATACTAAATTAGTTTCAGTTTTCACAAAGGAAGAGATGACCTGGATAAAGGCGTTGTCTCCAAGTTAAAATCTGGTCAAGTTTGATGATGATAACGAAGAAAAATTTGAAATGTTTTTGGTTCACAGCCTGAATTTTCTTATTTAACTTTGAAATAGTGACCTTTCAGTGCCATGGCTGACTACACAGATTTCTCTCTGTTCAACAGCGCCCCAACTCTTGTTTTGAGTTAGGACTCAAAGCCTGAAGGGCTTTGCAATCAAAATAATTGAGAAGGAATAATTATCCCCCCCCTTTTGCAGGAGCCGAGGCACAAACACGAATGTGTTTGCCCAGGAATCATTGGCACACCTGGGAAGTGGCTGACCTCTGGGTAAGGACATTTCCTTCCCCTAAAAAAAACATACCTGGGACCTGTGAAAATGCAACTGGAAGTCACCAGCCCCGTTTCTTGTGAGCTCACCGAAGACAGAAGCTCTGAGAAATTCCAGAAATTCGAACAGAAATTTTGATTTGGTTTAATAATTTTTATTTTTCAATTTTTCTTCCTTTTTTTTTTTTTTTTTATGATTTTTTTCCCCCCCTCAGCTTTACACAACCTCGGAGATTTCGCTCTGCCAAGTTTCACACAGCTCTGCTTCATTCCTTCCCAAGTCTTCTGACTCGGAGTCAGGTCCTAAAAATTCTTCCCTCCTGAAGGCTTCCCACTTCCAAGGGCCAGCAATGCAGCTCCATTTGCTGATGAGATTTGACTAATCCCCCTCTAATGAGGAAGTGGAACAGCTGAGATGAAAGGCTGAGCCCTCACTGTGCAAAGGGATGAACTAATAAGCCAAGCTCAGCTCAGATGGAGATCCGGGCATTCCCGGAGGGAGCTGGAACCAAACTGACTTTGGTGTTTTTGATCAAAACGATGCCAAAAAAAAACCAATGCCACCCCAACCCTTGAAGGGTCCAAAATCTGAAGCAAAAAGTCAAAATCGAAATTAAAAAGTCAACAATGCTACCACCTGTCTGTTCATTCGTGATATTATTGGTTATTTGGTGGCAAAAAATGACCAATCTCACCCCAAATTTCAGTTGGGACACATTTACCTGTTTGCAGTGGACAGCAAACATCTGGGCAGTGCATTCCTGATGGGAAGAATTCTATGTCAGTATTTAAAACTGCACAGAGAGTTGGGATCATGAGAGGCAGGAATGTAATAAGGTGAATATGGACTGCAGTGAGTTTGGGGTAAACCCTAAACGGGCGAGATTTATTATCCCCAAGAAGTGAATTGGGAGAAAAATTGACACATTAGCAAGAGAAATTTAAAACCATCCCCGAACCACCCAGCAGAGAACATGCTGTACATCCCTGGTTAACACAGAGAAATCCTTCGGAGTGGCATTTTCCAGCCTCTGGAATGGAAGGAGAATATTTTGCTGTTTATGTTCCAGACCTTATAATGACGGTTGTGTCCTCGCAGAGTAAAAGGCAGACTTCACCCCTAGGAATTTCCTCTCTCAGTCAACAATTCAATACAATTTTTAAGCATGAATTTTCCTCTCTGTGCTGTGCCTAAATCTGGCCCTGTTAAAGAAACTATGCAGACACAAGGAGAACTTGATGAGGGTTTAATGCTCTCTTAAGTGGTTTGGGGGATCGGGACTTAAAGTGGGGTTACTCTTCAATTAGTGAGGGAAGGAGAGTGGGAACCCAAGGCACAGAGGGTTTGGAGGAGTGATGTCTGAGATGCCAGGGATGACACGAAGGGGAACAAATGGAATTTGCTGCAAAGCCAATTCCACAATTGACTGACAGTCAAAAAGGCAGTTTGAAGGATGTTTTAGCAAGTTCCTACCAATTAGGTGGAAAACCTTGACGTGCTATTTTGTGATTTTGGTGTTTGGATCTGTACAGGCAGATGGATCCATGGAAAATTCCATTGGTTAAGACCCTCATTTTCCTCTCAGAGTGAATTACTGGTTGCAGATCACTGTTCCTGTGACAGTGAGTGAGCCAGGAGCTTCTCCCAGGAATGTAAATTAAAGTGCTGAGCTGCGCTGTCCTGGATATGGAAAGGGTTCCCAATTCAGCTGTCCAGGACAGGTATTTAATGGTATTTAAGATCACAAAATCATAGAATCAAAGAAGGATTTGGGTTGAAAGGGACCTTAAAGCTCTTGTTACAACCTCTTTGTCATGGGCAGGGTCACCTTCCAGGTTGCTCCAAGCCTCGTCCAACCCAATCTTGGACATTTCCAGGGATGGAGCAACCACAGCTTCTCTGGGAAACCTGTGCCAGGGCCTCACCAACCTCTTAGTAAAGATTTCTTCCTAATATCTAATCTAAACTTACTCTCTGTCAGTTTGAAGCCATTCCCCTTTGTCCTGTCACCAGGTGCTCATGCAAAAAAGTCCCTCTCTGTGTTTCTGGGTCCCTTCAGGTACTGAGGGCCACAATGAGGTCACCCCAAAGCTTTCTCTTCTCCAGAGAAACATCCCACCATGAGCCAGCAGTGTGCTCAGGTGGCCAAGAAGGCCAATGGCATTATGGCTTCTATCCAAAATAACGTGGTCACAGGAGCAGGGCAGGGATTGTCCCCTGTGCTGGGCACTGCTGAGGCCACACCTCGAATCCTGGGGGCAGTTTTGGGCCCCTCAAATCAGGAGGGACACTGGGGGGCTGGAGCATGTGCAGGGAAGGGAATAGAGCTGGGAAAGGGGCTGGAGCACCAGGAGCAGCTGAGGGAGCTGGGGGTCTCAGCCTGGAGGAAAGGAGGCTCAGGAGGGACCTTCTGGCTCGGCAACTCCCTGACAGGACTGGGGAGAAGGGTGGAATCAGTCTCTTCTCCCAGGGAACAAGGGACAGGAGGAGAGGGAATGGCCTGAAGTTGCTTCAGTGGAGGTTTAGAATGGATATCCGAGAAAATTTCTTCATGGAAAGGTTTGTCAGTCATTGGAACAAACTGCCCAGGGAACTGGTGGATTCACCACTCCTGGAAGTGTTCAAAAAACACGTGGATGTGGCACTTGGGGACACAGTTTAATGGTGAACATGGTGGGTGGTGTCTGACTTGATCTCAAAGGCCTTTTCCAACTTTAATGATTCTGTGACTCTGAACAACAGTAGCTGGAGAAACTGGAAGAGCTGAGGAGGGGAACTAATAAACTCCTGGGAAGTGAGGTGGGAAAAACTGGGCAAAACTGGTTCTACAAAGAGCAGAGAATGTCCTAATGATGGTGGGGCACCAGCACTGCCTAGGATCATTTGGATCCTCCAAGCTGATAAAGAGATGTTGTGTTACTTCACAGTCATCCCCTGCTCCTCCAGCATTTCCAAGGGAGCTCTCTGATCTCATCCCAGCTAAAATAGGTCTTTGGCACGTGTTCCAAAGCCTTGATTCCACCCCAGCCTGACACTTGGAGCCACACACCACGAAGGGAAGCAACATCACCAAGCACAGCCAGCTGGGTGCTGTCAGGGACAGCCAAAACTGCAAACTGCAGAGGGAGAACCACAACCCCATGTCAGGCCAAGAGGAAAACCTGCTCTCTGAATTCATATCCTCCACTGACAGGATTAATCAGGCTGACATTGGGCTTGTGTGTGAGGAGAGGGCACGCAGCAAACCGCTTTTACTCAAATAAATCTCCTTAAAAAGTTCTCACAAGTGATGCCCACAGACTTTCCAAAGCCCCAATAAGATGTGTGAGCCTCTCTCAAGCAGTTCCTGTTTCAAATGCCCCCCAAATTCCACCTGTGGCCGTTGCATCAGCCTTTGCCAAGGTTTGCCAGAGGACTCTGTGTTGGGCACAGCTGGCCAGGTTTGCCCTGAGCTTTGCCAGCCAGCTGTGCCTGGGTGTTTGGAGTCAGGCTACGGAAGGGAAGCAGCTTTCCAGGGCTCTGGAAAGAACAGTTTTATGTGGAAAGTGCATTCCCCCTGTGCAATGGTTCACTGAAGTCCTTTCCTGCTGGTGTGAACGCACACAGTGCCCACCAAGGGGCTCAAGAGGGAGCCCAGATCCACCACGTGGTGTGCAGCTCTCAGGGAAAAAACAGGCTGGAGAAGTCAAATTGTTGTTCCCAAGGATCAAGTTGATTTTCCCAGGGAATTCCCAAAAGGGTTTGAAGAAAGTGTGCAGGTGCTGATAGAGGGAAGTGTTTGCTCCTCATGGGGATGTTTGTGAAAAGGAATCACAGAATCATGGAATGGTTTGGGTTGGAAGGGACCTTAAGGACCATCTTGTTCCAACCTCCATGGGCAGGGACACTTTCCAGTATCCCAAGTTGCTCCAAGCCCTGTCCAACCTGGCCCTGGATGATTCCAGGGATCCAGGGGCAGCCACAGCTTCTCTGGGCAGCCTGTACCAGGGCCTCCCCACCCTCACAGGGAAGATTTTGCTCCTAATATCCAACCTAAACAAATCCCCTTTCAATTTAAAGCCATTCCCCCCCGTCCCATCACTACATGTACTTACAAAAAGCTCCTCTCCATCTTTTTTATAAGTTCCTTTGAAGTCCTGAAAGGTCCTGGAGCTTTTTCCAGTCTGAACAACCCCGAAACTCCCAACCTTTCCTCACAGGTGAGGTGATCCATCCCTCTGCTCATCCTCAATCCTCAGGATCCCTGCCTGAGCCTGGATTCAGGTTGCAGATTGAGACAGAAAATGTGGGTGTCTGCAAGCAGGTGTGAGGTCTAGAAAATTCTTACTTCAGTTTTATAAGTTATCCAGAAGTTCTTCCAGTTGCCCACTCCCAGGTGTGTTATGCCCTTGGAGTCGACAGGAATTCTGGACAGGCAGAGATTTCCTAAAGATCCTGTGATACATTTCACAGCATAATTCAGATGTCCCAACTATGCCAGAGTTTCTCAAATGGCTTATTTGTCCAGGTAAACATCTCCCAGACTTCATCTCTGTGGGCTCTTCCAAGATCTTGGACAGGATAAATGAGATTTTCCTAAAATCTCAGTGTTTTTTCAGGGGGCATCCAAAATGTAAAAATAGAAGTGTGGTTGTGACACAGGACTTGTGGTGGTCTTGTACTCTTGGGGACTGAAACATTAAACAAATACCCTGAAAATGTGGGATAGAACCTTCAGTGATAAGGATGGAAGTTACAAAAGATGCTTCACTTGTGGGAATCTAAGGGAGGATTCAGTTTGCAGACAGGAATTGAGGCTCAATTCGAGTAAAATCACGGATGTTTGCAGCCCTTTGGGACCCAAAATGCATCTGAGGACGCTGCAGGAAGTTGTCAGAGGAGGCACAGAGTGTGGAAAGCCTCCAAAAATAAAACATCAATGAATTTCTTTCACCATACAAACATTAAAAGCAAGAAATCAGAAAAAGCACTACAAATGTTCTTCACAAACAATGCAGAGGGGTTTTTATAAGGTAGTTCAGCGCATTAAGACCTGACTGGAGAAATCCTGGAGAAATTCTAGACCAACTGAGCTCTCAATCCCGATTTTCCAGTGAAATCCTGAAAGCAGAAGGACTTAAGAACCCCCAAAGCCCTTAAAGTAAAAATAATGGGGATGGATTTTATCCCCAAATGTCTGAGATTCCCTGTCTCCCAGAGCAACCCTGCTTTTGTGTCTGAGCTCAGAAGGGGCCGGGCCAAGGAGGGACTCAGATCTGCCACTTGCAGCCGTCCCCAGGGCTCCCAGTTTGTACTGGATAAAAATGGGAATGCCTGCATTGAATCCACGCTGGAACAGATGGATTGCCTTCAAACACAGGGATGGTTCTGGAATGCTGGCTGGTGCTGGATTGCCCAAACAGGGAGTCTCCTGAGGCACAGTTTTGGCGTAATTTCCCCCATCTACCTGCGGGAGAAAGATGTTTCCACACAGTTAGTGATGATCCTGGATTCCTTGCAATGAGGCACCCTCAGATTCCCATGGAACACCTAATTGTCCTTTATTTTTCCATCCTAATATTGCTACAATTCCTTTTGATGTTTCTGAGCTGTCACCTTTGTCTGTGGAGGTGACTGTTCCCCCTCTGCCCTGCTCAGGTGAGACCCCACCTGCAGAGCTGCCTCCAGCTCTGGGGTCCCCAAAATCAGAAGGACGTGGAGCTGCTGGAGAGGGTCCAGAGGAGGCCCCGGAGCTGCTGCCAGGGCTGGAGCCCCTCTGCTCTGGAGCCAGGCTGGGAGAGCTGGGGGGGTTCCCCTGGAGAAGAGAAGGATCCAGGGAGACTCCAGAGCCCCTTGCAGGGCCTAAAGGGGCTCCAGGAGAGCTGGAGAGGGACTGGGGACAAGGTATGGAGGGACAGGACACAGGGAATGGATTCCCAGTACCAGAGGGTAGGATGAGATGGAATATTAGAAAGGAATTCTTGTCTGTGAGGGTGGGGAGGGACTGGAATGGACTTCCCAGAGAAGCTGTGGCTGCCCCTGGATCCCTGGAAGTGTCCAAGGCCAGGTTGGACGGGGCTTGGAGCAACCTGGGCTAGTGAAAGGTGTCCCTGCCCATGGAACTGGATGATCTCTAAGGTCCCTTCCAACCCAAACCACTCTGGAATTCTGTGATTGTGATGTGAGGGGTTGTTCTTTCCCTTTATCCATTTGAGGAGGGCCTCCTACCAGATGTAGAGCTCTGATGGTACCAGCCTGTCACACACATTCCTACCTTCATCACATTTGGAAGACACTCAGGACAATCTCATGGAAAAATTAAGAAGCAACCACACAAGGGGAATATCTCCTACAGGAGCAGCTCCAACTGATGTTGCTAAAGAGGGTATGTCCTACTAATACATAAAATTGTCTCAAAATTAAGTATTTTCCAGCCTGAAAGACAACTTTTACCACCAAAACTTCTCCTTTTCCAGTTCAAAAAGACAGTTTTTACCACCAAAACCTCTCATTCTGCGAGAGGTCTCTGGATTTTGATAATATTTTGGCACAAAAGGCCATTTTGAACCATCAGAATTTCCTGCTGGATGGTCCTATTTATTTATTTATTTTTTAGCAACACGGTTACCCTTGTTTTGGGCATCCCTTTTGTGAAATTTTGCCCTTTGCCTTTTTGTTTTTCGACAGAATTCTCTAGGAAAGATCACAAGTTCCATAGAATCACCGAGATATAAGGCTTTAAAAAAAAAAAAAAAGACATCAAGCATTTTAAGGCTTGCAATAAAATTTCCAGGTTTGGCAATCCAGACAAAGTCATAATTTCCTTATGGCTCATTTTTAACCTTTTCTTTGAGTCACAAGAAATGTTACTGCATTTTTTTTCTTTTACGTCTGGTTTTATGTTATAGGAATAATCCGAGTATTCCAGTCTTTGTGGAATACATTGATTAATCTGGCTGCATTCTTTCACCTTGGGGATTGACTCATCCTGGTTTTTCCTGACTCCCATAATGCCTGATCCGTGACATTTAGATCTCTTGTGTCATAGCAGCCTGGAGTTGTATTTTATGGGCCCCTTTTCGCTGCGTTCACGTTTGTTGTTGCACCCTTGGGCACTGCAGAGCTCCAACTCAGAGCAAGGGTGGAAAAAAAAATCACACGTAATCCCTTATTCTGTTCTTTAAATTGGGTCATTCTTGAGACCCTCAACTGCCTCTGACACCATCTGGCCCTAAAAACCAAAGCATAAACCATGAAAACACTCTGCCCCTGGATTTATCTCAATCCCTGAGATGAATTAATTCATGCCTCTAAAATTTAAAAGAATGTATTCAATTTGTAGTTATTCCAATTTAATGAGTTCTGGGTAAAGATAGATGCCTCTGGAATATAATTCTGTGTATTTCAGGATTATTTAAGGGAGCTGGGATGAGATTTTTGTCCCTGATTGTGGCCCCTTCCAGGACCTGAAGGAGACACGAGAGATGGAGAGAGATTATTGAAGGTTTGGAGGGACAGGGCAAGGGGGAATGGCTTCAAACTGAGAAAATGGAGATTTAAATGGTATATTGGGAAGGAATTCCTGGCTGGGAGGGTGGGGAGGCCCTGGCACAGGTTGCCCAGAGAAACTGTGGCTGCCCCTGGATCCCTGGAAGTGTCCAAGGCCAGGTTGGAGCAACCTGGGATGATGGAAGCTGTCCCTGCCCGTGGCAGGGGGTGGGATGGGATGACCTTTAAGATCCCTTCTAATCAGGCCATTCCAGGATTCCATGAGAATATTCTGTAAATCAAAGCCTCTCCCGTGTATCCAATCCCAGTAAAACCTCTCTCCAATCCCACCCTTAAGGCAAGAGAAGCAAAGAAGGGAATGAATTTTCCCAGTTTGCTGATCAAAGCCATTTACACCTTGGAATAGGCCAGAAATCCCTGACTTTCATCCCTGCACACTTCAATTTTCCCATATATGTGTGCACTGAGTTCAAGGGGTCACCGTGCTGCTCCTCTTTTCTAGAGGAAATCTCCAGTCTGGAATTAAATCAGAATTTATCTTAAGGTTAAATTCCTGTAGCACAGGTACAAGCTACTGGCATGACCAAAGTGCATTTATAAACAGCAGAGAAACGTAAGGGTAATGTAAATAATTTTAATTTAAAAGCGTGAATAATTTTAGGCTGTGATTTATCTGATCCATTGTAAAGGCTTTTTTTTAGGATCACAGGAATTGTACCCTCAACTCCACTGAGGAGAAACCCTCCAGCAGCTCCCTCAAGTGTAAATATTGTCACTGTGGGGGTTTAGACTCATAAGAGACCTAAAAGATTAATTTTCTTCTCTTAGTCAATTTTTCCCATAATTACAACATTTTAAATTTATTTTTTTTTACCCCACGTCACGGGGTTCTAAAATATTCTTCTCCTTCAACTAGATCAGTGCCCAAATATATTTATAATTGTAAGAGCTCTTCAGTAAGATGTGTCCATTCTGCTCTGCCCCCTTCCAGATTGTAAATTCAGTGTATTCCCGTGAAAGAAGAATTCTGGCTCTGAACAGCAATTTTCAAGAAAAAATTTCTAGAAATTTATCAGTTTTAGAGATTATTTTGGTTGGTTTTTTTTTTTTTTTTTTTTTTTTTGGCCCCATTTCCCCTGGTTTTGTATTCTAAGCTGATTAAACCAAATGGTGTTATTATTCCAAAATGGTATTTTTGTTTTCCTGGCCATCTTTCTGTGCCCAGATATTTTTCAGGAATGAATTGTGCAAGGCCCAGCAGATTCCTGCTCTGCCTGCCTCTAAATGATGGATCTTTCTATGATTTAAAACCCTGGAACAAAAATGGCCAAGTAGGAAATGCCAGGAGAACGAAGGAGCTGAAAAGTGAAAGACTGAAACCTGCCTTTTCTTCTCCTGAATTATTTCCCAACGCTTCCTTCCCTCCTTTCCCATTCTGAATTGCCTTGCAGGAGCCTGTCTTTAGTGATTAGAGGTGAATTATAGGCCAATATCCCACAGAACATAATAAATTCCTGATGAATTTAGGCAAGATAACCTCCCACTTCTCGTGTTTAGACCTCCCTGTCTGAACTTTCAGCCTTAATGTCAGACTGGAAAGGATTATTTTGCTGTGTGAATTATCAATCAAAACGTTATCAATCAAAACATTATCTTGGTTATTAATTATCCTGAAATCCTCCTTTCACCTGGGAGTTATTCTCACTCCATTCTTTTTGTGGATCCACCAGATGGGCTTGGCATGAAGCAAACTCAATGTTTTTTTTTTAAGCTGATTTATCTGATCGACTTCCCCAGAGGATCCCAGGTCACCTGTGCCTTCTCCCAAGTGGTTTAATCCTTGGAATTATCTTTCCCTAAGGAGACAATTCCTCCCTATCCTTACAAATAACCCACTAGTCAGGTATCCAAACTAAAACACTGACAACAAATTTGGAAAATTACGATCCACTGGAGCAACTCTCAGCACTGATTAGTTCATATTTATGAGTGAGGTTTGCAGGAATTATTGCTCCAGTAGGGAACCCAAAAAACCCAGGAATATCATGGGCAGATGGATCATTTTTATGGCTTTGTGGGGGACCTTTTCACAGAGCTTTGCAGCAATTTAGGCCTTTTATTCCTCCACAGCATCCATTTCACCTTGTAAATCTTGTTGCAGATCAAGCTTGTGAGCGTGGAAGTGGCCACACACAGTAAAATCTGGAAGCCAAGGAACAGCTGAAATTCAGCATATAATTTAAAGATAGATAGATATATATAAAATATAGATTCCCTTCATATTTCAAAGAAAAAAATGAAAGGGATCTGTTGCCTGTTTTTGCTGTGATTTCCTGGGAATTTATAATCTGCCAAAATACTCAGGAATTGAGGCACCACAGAAGAAAAAAAAATCCAAACTGAAGATGCTGGAAGTTGTTTATAAATTTATATTATAACTGTGACATGAAGAAGGAGCAGATGTGAAACAAAACCCCCCAGCATTTTCAGTGAAATGTTGTAAAAACTATCCAAAGTTTTCAAAGAGAAAAGGCAGTTTTACAATGAAGTTTAAAATAATCTTTTGAGGGTAACAACGGGAACCTTTTAATTTCAATTTTGAAATTATTGATAAGTAGAGTAAGGAGGTAGAGTAGACAAATGAGTTGTTTGCCCAGTGAGCTCTAATTGGAAGTAATTAGTTAGCACAGCATCTGTTTTCTTAGGGAAAGGCTCCTTTGATATCCATAGGGATTAAGGAAAACATGATTTCACTGTTATTTTGGCATTAATCCGGGAAAGAAACCTGAGTGGAGACTGAACATCAACGGGTGCATCAATGATGGGCTTGGAATGTAAGGATCTTAATGGCCTTAAGCTCAAGGAGGGGGATTTAGATGGGATATTGGGAAGGAATTCCTGGTTGGGAGGGTGGGGAGGCCCTGGTACAGGTTGCCCAGAGAAGCTGTGGCTGCCCCTGGATCCCTGGAAGTGTCCAAGGTCAGCTTGGAGCAACCTGGGTTAGTGGAAGGTGTCCCTGCCCATGATAAGGATTGGAAACAGGTGATCTTTAAGGTCCCTTCCAACCCCAACCATTCCAGGATTCCAAGCTGGGATAGTGGAAGGTGTCCCTGCCCATGGCAGGGGCTTGGAATTGGATGATCTTTAAGATTCCTTCCAACTCAACCCAATCCATGATTCCATGACCCTGGAGTCTTTATCTCTGCCAAGATCTGATCCCTTTCATTGATCCCAGGCATCTTCACCTGAAAATTGAATCCTGTCCTTAATTATATCCAAATTAAGCATTGAGTTTAAAATAAAGCTACTGAGCTGGTCTTATAAAGAATATTTATTCTAGGTAGGAGTGTCTAAGCTGGAGATGTGAAATAACTCCCAAAAATGGGGTTATGTTGATTATATATTGACTGGATTGAGGTGTCCTGGATGAGCAGTTTCTACTTTATTTATTATTTATAGTTTGATTTTCAGCTCCTTATGTGACTCTGACTTCTCTACTCAATGTTCTTTAGTGCCTCCCCCTGAATGGGAACCAAAAAGGTGTTTAAATATCTTGGAGTGTTTCCCCCTTGACTTCTTTTTTCCTAAAAGGGCATGACATTATCCACTCACCATTCACTCTCACCATGGAAATTGCAGAGGGATGGGATCATTTTCGTGCCATTCCCAAATTCTTCCGTTTATGGTTTTCTCAGTGAGTTCGTCATCGAATTCTTCAGTCTCACGAAGGCAAGAGGTGAACAAGGGGTGGAAAAGAAGAGAGGGAGAAAAGTGACTCTCAGAAAGAAAGTACAAACCTCAGTCCTTCAGAATTTCCAAAATGAAAGTTATCAATGAGATTAATTATATTTATTGTTTGGGTTTGGGGATTTTTTTTTTAGGTGTTTTATTTTTATTTTTAAGTTCTTTAGTTCAAATTCATTTTTTCATCACTAATCATAAATTGCCATAAATGGGACCATGGAATGAAAATCCTCCTGAGCTTCTCTCTCCTTTAATTTCTTGCACTAAATCATGAGGTTGTCACTGTCTGTTGGTGACATGAACCCAAGTCCTCCTGATTTTCAGGAGGAATAAGGGACTAAAGGCTGGTTTATGGTCACATATCAGGCACCAACTCAGACCTAGTGCCCTTTGTGGCTTCTAAATTCAGGAAAACATGGAAGAACTGAAAGCTGCACACCTTGATTATTCTTAATTTCAAGATATTCCCTTAATTCCACCTGTTTAATGCAGGGATTTTGCCTGGTTGAGTGGGAATTCAGGTGGAGAGGTCTAGAGCCTGAATCAGCCAACCCAACCTCTCCTTAAAATTGATGGAGAAAAATACTTCTAAATACTTCTAAAAGTACTTCTAAAAATACTTCTAAATATTCTAAAACACTTCTAAATATACTTTAGAAATACTTTTAAGAGAAATTCTTCCTGAAAGGAACAAAAAAATGTAGAAGAGCATCTTGACACGAGAACCACCAGGGCAGAAAGGGAACGTGCCAAAGCATTCCTGCCTGTTTCCTAAGGAAAAGCTGGGAATGTTGCCAGCCATTGGCTTTAAAAAAAATGGGCAAAGTGCTTTTTAAAGTGCTCTGACTTGTCTGATCCCAGTTCCTATCGCTGCAATAATTCCCCTCACAAGAAACGGCGGAGAAAGTCCTAAAGTGACCTGGAGCTGAGACAGATCTTTGAAAAGAAACAAATGTTGACCTGGCAGAAAATGTCATACGTTTTATGGTGTTTTCAGGCAACTTCCCAGCTGTTTGGGTTTGCTTTCATGCCACCTCTTCCACTGGGAAAGGTGGGAGCAGGCTGGATAAAAGACCCTCAACGTGGTTCTGCCCCGGTTGTGTTTGTGTTTCCAAGGGTGGAACAGCAAAACTAAAATGCTGAGTGAGCTTTGCTCTGCTTATCATTTAAATTGCTCCTCTAATCCCAGTTAATCAATTCGTTGATAGGCACGAAGGGGGAACTTTTGCCTTTAAGGCTGAGAAGCTCTTTGATGGCTTTTTTTTTTCTGTCTCTCACCAAAGCTCTGGGAGGGATAAAAGGTCTGAAATGTCCAAGGCACACCACAAACTTCCTCTGGGAATGAAGTCACAGCAAGATGGGACTTTTTCTCTTGAGAAGTGTCATTAATTTTATAACCTAAGCACTCATCAGCCTTTGTTTTGGGTAGGTATCAAACCACCCGAGGCTTTTACATTTTTGGAATTTCCCAGTTCGGTGCTGGAGGATGTTTTCAGGATGACAGGTCTGGCACCTCTTTGAAGTGAGGGATGGGCCTGAGAACTCTTGGTCTTCTTTCCTCGGGATGTGGCAGATTTAGGCAGATTCCTGCTGTAACAGGAGGTTCCAATCCAACAATTTTGAGCTTCTTTTTCTCACTCTTGAGAGCTGGAGACTCACAAATTAAAATAAATGGCTTTAAACTTAAAGAGGGGAGGTTTAGATGGGATATTGGGAAGGAATTCTTGGCTGGGAGGGTGGGGAGGGGCTGGAATGGATTTCCCAGAGAAGCTGTGGCTGCTCCATCCCTGGAAGTGTCCAAGGCCAGGTTGGAGGGGCTTGGAGCAACCTGGGAGAGTGGAACGTGTCCCTGCCCATGGAAATAGATGATCTTTAAGGTTCCTTCCAACCCAAACCATTCTGGGATTCCACAATTCCATGAACCAAGATGACAAACCTAAGCAAATATTTCCCGTGGTGTAAATTGTCCCACAGAAGTTGTCATATCACATTTAAAAGACAGTCTTTTTCTACTTTTACAGTAGAATTTATACTTTCTAGTTATAGTTAGAATAGTTAGTTTACAGTTAGAATTTCCTACTTTTTTACTTTACATCTTGCAAGATACCATTGACAATTTCTCCAATTTATCCATCACAAACAACGTTGCTCCACATGAGTGTCCAAGCACCACCAGCCTTCAGGAAGCTTTACCTTCACAACATCTGCTCAGCTGTTGACCTGATTTCACAAGCAGGGAGGACAAACTCAGGAAGAAAAACGGAAAATTTCAAGTCTTCGATGAGATTCGTGGAAATTTTGGGAGCAGTAGCCAGAACTACTCATGACCATCAGGTTGAACAGCACAACAAACCTGGAGCTTCTGCTGAACACAGGGAATTCAGGATTATGCTCGGAAAGGATTGGGTGAGTGTTCATCTCTCCAATAGATGTGTCCTAATTCTGGTGAAGGATAAAACATTGATTTTCCCCTGTTATGAACTTGTCCTGTTTTATCCTGACAGGTTTTTGCTCTTCTCCCTCTCACCTGTTTTATGGGATATGACCTTCCTTGCTTTTGGCAGGTGAGCCTGAAACAGTGAGAAGATCTGGCTCGTCTTAACTCAAAGCCTTATTGAGGTGTTGTTGCTTAGACTGGAAAAATCTACCCAGGGACATCAAACAAAGTGTTTTCCAGACCAGTGTTCATCCTGTGCTCCCAGAAAATAAACACTCAGTGAAGTCAAATGCTAACTTCTGGTATCTGAGGGAGATGTTTTCCCTGATTTATGTGTCAGTGTTACTTTGCTGCAATGACATTCCAGGGGTCAATGGCCAAAGCCCTGGAAAACCATCTTCTGAAAGGCAGATCAAGGAACAGGAAATGGGAAATTCCAAAGCCTGAAATTCCAAACAGAAAGCCAGTCATTGCTTGCCACAGAATCCCAGAATGATTTGGGTTGGAAGAGACCCTAAAGATCATCCAGTGCCACCCCTGCCATGGGCAGGGACACCTTCCATAACCCAGGTTGCTCCAACCTGGCCTTGGACACTTCCAGAGATCCAGGGTCAGCCACAGCTTCTCTGGGCAACCTGTGCCAGGGCCTCCCCACCCTCCCAGCCAGGAATTCCTTCCCAATATCCCACCCATCCCTGCCCTCTGGCAAGGAGAAGCCATTCTCTGTGTCCTGTCCCTCCATCCCTTGTCCCCAGTCCCTCTCCAGCTCTCCTGGATCCCCTTTAGGCACTGGAAGAGGCTCTCAGCTCTCCCTGGAGCCTTTTCTTCTCCAGGTGAACCCCCTCATCTCTCCCAGCCTGGCTCCAGTCCTGGGAGCATCTCCAGGGCCTCCTCTGGAATTGTTCCAGCGGCTCCACATCCTCTGATTTTGGAGGCCCCAGAGCTGGGATCTCACCAGCACAGAGGGGGAGAATCCCCTCCCTCGACCCGCTGACACTTCCTTTGATCCCAAGTGACTCCATCTGAAATCTTTGGATGGGTTTTGCTCTGCTGAAGGTTTTCCATGGGGCCTGCAGAGAATTACAAATGGAGCTGGGCTTTAAACCCCCATTAAAACCTGGAAGCCCTTGGCCATTGCCTCCAGAAGCTTCTTTTCTTCATCTGTCTGCAGCATTTTATGGCAATGATTGCTTTTCTTTGCCAAAGCATCATAAACCCATAAATCTTCCTGCTTTATGATGCTTTCTTGAAAGGGAAATGCACTGACAAAGCCCTGTGAGGTAAAGCTGGACTCAAGTACTCGATCAGTTTGATGTTTGTGGTCCTCTGAACTTTCTTCTCTTAAATGGCTTTTGAGTCACTCTTATCTCTCTCACTCTCATTAACCCTCCCTTAATAATCAAAACACAGGAGGAGTAGAAAGGGCACTGGAATAAAGCTGGTTTAAAGTGAAACTTTGCTTTCACCCAACCAGAAACCCTGCTTAGTCTTAGTCTCTGCAAACCCTGGTCTCGAGCCTAGAAAGGCTTCACCCACACAGGCTTTGACCTGTGCTGTTAAAACTGCAGAGCCAACCAAGATCTACAGAACTGGGATATTAATTGAGCTTAGTTTAATTAATTAACTCTGGTGTTCCAGCCTGATGGGTGAAGGGAAGACTTCCTATGGATATTCACAGAGAAACAGATAACCTTGGAATTATCCTTAGTCTGGGCTTTACTCTTCTAACACGAGAGTCTGGATATAGAGGCAAGACTGAAACAAAACTGAGACATAAGCCAGGGATGGAGATGAGATGTGCTGGGAATTAAGTGGAGCTGTTCCCACTCCTGGCTGAATTTATGGAAGGAGACTCTTCTCATGGGGGTTTTGGAGGAATAAAGTGACATTTAAACCTGGCAGAGCGGGTTTGGACCTTCTCAAGTGGGAATTTTGTACAGGAGATTCAGGAATCTGCTGCCCTATAAAAACAATGCCAGCAGGGGGATATTTTTTGGATGGAGTGTAAGAAATCTGGGAGCCAAAGTGGTTGGACATTGGTCATGGAATTGCCTTGGAAGAGTCTATCTCAGTGTGTTGGTAACAAGTTATATCTGGTTGGAGGAACACAGACAAATTGTCTCTTAAAGATGCCTGGTCCTGACACAAGGTTTGAAACAGCAAAATCCATGTTAAAAGACCTTAAAAATTGGGCTTGAGAAGGGGAAGAAACAGTGGAACCAAACCTAAATTCTGTTGTGAACAAACCACTTTATTCGCACAGCTCTATTATATTGTCAACTTTTGTATCTGTCCCTAACCCTTCTCTTCCTTAAGGAAAATTAAACTCAAATGATGATATTTTTACATAGTAAACAAACAAAGAAAGCTCCATTTCTGTGAAAAGTGCCTCCCAACTTAAAAAGAAAGGAAAAAAGAACAAAAAGTTAATCCCCCCCTGCTCCCAAAACAGTCAAAATCATCTCAGTGTTCCTGGAAAGTTAACTTAATATATACTTAATTTATTTATTCCATACCTTGAGTCCTTTAGCAGGACTAGACATCAAAAATCCACGTGGTCATCATAATTATTCCACAGCTTCTGGAAAAAAACCCTGAGTCTTCTCTTAAATGCTTTGCTACCTTCAGCAGGAATAAAACAGATTTCCCTCCTCATTCCCTGCTACGACATCTGGCCACAATTAGCTGGGGGGGATCTCACATTTTTCGAGGAGACATCAGCAATAATTTGGATTTTTTTTTCCCCCTTCCCCTCCTTTTTAGCCGCAATACGTGGGACACACTTCCCCAGGGAGCCGAAGCAGAATGTAGGGCAGTCATTCCTGGCTGCATCCCTCCTTCCCAGGATGGATTGCTCACAGGACAACCCCTTGCCTCACGTAGCAAAGGCCGGTTTTTCCCTCCTCTGTCATTCCCAGCATTTGTCACCACCTCGTACTTTAAGCCCTGAGCACCACCCAGGGAGCTGCTCAACTTCTGTGCAAAATTCAGAGACAAATCAATGCAGAACCAGATTATCCTCTGGTAGAACACAGGCTGTTAAATCATTCCTTATATATATTTTTTTTTTTTACATTTTATTTTATTTTATTTTTTTTTTTTTGGCTGAGACGACGCTAATTTTTCATTTTTATGGCCTTTTGAACATGAGCTCCTCGTAAGCCCATAACCTGCTGTATGATTGAATACACAGAAAAAAACAAAACCCCCAAACAGGCTTAATATGAAAACCAGTGCTAAATCTGGAGAAAAACAGAAAAGAAAAAAAAAAAATCAAACTGCTACCAGAAGGTTTTTTATTTTAGTCCCTCTCTCTCGGCTCTATTTGCATTTTCAGTGGGCAGCCCGTGGGTTTGTTGGATATATTAATTAAACACGCTCAAAATGAGGCACTGGGGGTGAAGGACACTGTGGTGGGAGGGGGGAGATGGTCAGAAAAGCCCCTGAAACTCGAGGCAGCCCATGCTGGGGGTGGTGGGGAGGGCAAAGAATCCCTGGCAGCAGGATAAGCTCAGACCAAAGTGTCTGGTTTGGATGGGAATGGAAGGGAGAACAACACAGGGATCAGGAAAATCCATCTCACTGGGAGGGGCTCGTTCCACCTTGTTGCTATTTCAAAATCCTCTATTTTCCTAAATTAGGGGTTCAGCTTTAGGTGCTTCATCCCATTCCAGTCCCTACAAACTCCTCTGGTCTCCAGCTACCACAGCAGAAGGATTTAGACCTTCTGTGGGGTCTGAGTTGTTCCTGCCAGGCCTGTGTGTATTCCCAGACACCCCCAGGCATTTTCCATGGCACGAGATGTCCGTGTTTGGGTTGTGTCCTCATTATCTGGGCTGCTCTTCGTGAAAGAGGAGACAAACTGGTACCTCCAGGGGCTGATAGACTCGGTTCTAAGTGGTTTAGACAACAGTGATGGATTGCTTTTCTCTGCTATGCAATGAAAAAAAAAAAAAAACAAAAAAACCCCAGACAATTTAATTAGAAACTTAAGGTTGGGTGCAGCTGCCAAATTTCAGGTCTACAGAGCCATTTGAGACACCTCTGGCTGTCTGGAACATCTGGCAGATGAGACACAGGACACATGGGAGCTGCTGTCAAAGAGCAGTTTGAGGCTGAGGGAGATGAACTCGGGCCTCTACCAAGCTTAGAAAATTCTTACCCTCAAATAAAGGGGCTCTGCTGCCTAAATATAGGACCTTGTGCCACTCCCAGCACCACAGGTCATCCTGATTTGCCTCCAGGGGCTCTCCCAAAGGACAGTTCTCCCAAAAGTTTTGACTTAAGAGCTCTTTGCATCCTGTGCTCCAAAACCATGGATTAGTGGCTATAACAACTCTATGTCAGTGGTTTCCTCAGAATTCGAGATAATTTGATGATTTATTGCCACCTTAAGAAGTTCTGCTCTCACCTGGTTCTTTCTTTCTTTCTTTCTTTCTTTCTTTCTTTCTTTCTTTCTTTCTTTCTTTCTTTCTTTCTTTCTTTCTTTCTTTCTTTCTTTCTTTCTTTCTTTCTTTCTTTCTTTCTTTCTTTCTTTTTCTTTCTTTCTTTCTTTCTTTCTTTCTTTTTCTTTCTTTCTTTCTTTCTTTCTTTCTTTCTTTCTTTCTTTCTTTCTTTCTTTCTTTTTCTTTCTTTCTTTCTTTTTCTTTCTCTCTCTCTCTCTCTGTCTTTCTTTCTCTCTTCCTTGCTTCATTCCTTCCTTCTTCTTTCCTTTCTTTCCTCTTTTCTTTCTTCCCTCCTTCTCTCCCTCCTTCTCCTGCAGTCAGGATCTTCTGACATAACCTTTCCTGGGGGGTGTGTGTGGAGATTCCTCCCTTGGCTTGGGATGCCCCCCAAGGTCACTCCTTGAGGCTGAGAGAAAGATATCATAGAATCATGGAATCACAGAATCATGGAGTCACCTGGGTTGGAAAAGTCCTCTGAGATCATCAAGTCCAACCCTTGATCCAACCCTGCTGTGGTTCCCAGCCCATGGCACTGATGCCACATCCAGTCTCAGCTTAAAAACCTCCAGGGATGGAGAATCCACCCCCTCCCTGGGCAGCCCATTCCAATGGCTGAGCACCCTCTCTGCAAAGAAATTCTTTCTAATCTCCAACCTAAACCTCCCCTGGCACAGCTGAAGCCCGAGCCCTCTTGTCTTGCTGATGGTTGGGTGGGAAAAGAGACCAACCCCCCCTGGCTCCCCCCTCCTGTCAGGGAGTTGCAGAGAGTGAGGAGGTCTCCCCTGAGCCTCCTCTTCTCCAGGCTGAACAGCCCCAGCTCCCTCAGCCTCTCCTCATGGCAATTGTGCTCCAGTCCCTTCCCCAGCCTCGTTGCTCTTCCCTGGACCTGCTCCAGCCCCTCCATGTCCTTCCTGAGCTGAGGGCCCAGAACTGGACACAGCACTCCAGGGGTGGCCTCCCCAGCGCTGAGTCCAGGGGCAGAATCACTTCCTTGGCCCTGTTGGCCACCCTGTTCCTGAGCCAGGCCAGGATCCATTGGCCCTCTTGTCCCCCTGGGCACACTCTGGCTCCTGTTCAGCTCCCTGTCCATCCCCACTCCCAGCTCCCTTCCTGCCTGGCTGCTCTCCAGCCCCTCTGGCCCAGCCTGGAGCTGCAGGGGTTCCCACGAGTGTTGGTCTGGGGTAGTTCCATCAGATTTCTACCTAATAATTATTTCTTTTTGCCAGCTTTAATAAAACTGCTTCAATAATTGCTTTGTCACAGTGCACTGTGCTACTTCATGCTATGTTACACTCTACTAGTTGATTTTTAGTGTTTATATTGTTTTGGTGTTTATGTTGTGTAGTAAATAGTTCTGATTAGGTGGGGTTTTTTGTCTGATCATTTGTATCAAATAAATTATTCATTTTATATCAATCTTTCTGTTTTACCCTCGTTAAAACCTGCGGGACAAAGTGGTTTAATGGCTCTATAATTCCTTTAAATTTAAACTGCTGACAGGGTTATTCTGCCTCTGATGGCACTGAGACCTAAATCAGTCAGAGGATTTTGATCTGCAGGAAACAAGAGCCCAGGGGAGATGTCGTGATATGGAGTGTAAGAATCAGTATATGTATGAATCAAAATATGCATTGGTGGTTTCAGGTGATGTATTTGGAGGAAAGAAGAGACTTTGACACAGGACACCACTGGAAATTGGGAGTATGTGGGGTGGTCTGAGACACAGAGGAGGTTTGTGACAGTCTGAGCCCCTGAATCCACATCTCTAAGTCACTGCATTGGCTTCACTGAACCTTTATTATCCCTGCTGTCAGAAAACTGATAAATGTCTCACCTGTGTTGAGACAGTCAGAGATGAATCTTTTGGAAATTTAACCTTCTGATGATTTTGTATTATATTTTCTGGTTTTTAACGGCTTGGTTTGCATTTTTCATCTCTTCTTACACCCATATTTCCTCTCTTGAGGCCAAAGCGAATGTCTGGGATCACAGGTTATTTCATGGGTGGGACTCACGAAATCAGACACCTAAAACAAAAATCAGACACCTAAAATTAAGTGAGGTCATGTGAGAAAAATATCTAATGGACCAAGCTCAGAGGATTTCTTGAAGTTAAATGGAATCCCTTCCCAGTCTGAGCTGGAGGCATTGACCAAAATCCATTGGCTCTGATGGTCTAAACCCCAGGTGTGCACAGGGGCACCTCTGCACAGATCTGTGGGTGATGTTTGATTGCTTAAATACTTTTCCAGGGAGGTTTAGGTTGGATTCAGGAAAAGGTTCTTCCCCCAGAGGGTGGTTGGGCACTGCCCAGGCTCCCCAGGGCAGTGGGCACAGCCCCAAGGCTGCCAGAGCTCCAGGAGGGTTTGGACAATACTCTGAGGGACAGGGTGGGAATGTTGAGGTGTCTGTGCAGGGTCAGGAGTTGAACTAGATGATCCTTGGGGGTCCCTCCTGCACAGGATGTTCTGTGATTCTCTGAAATGCAGACACTGAGATGCCCTTGGGTTCTTTGCCTCCAGCTGGCTCTGCAGAAGGACACGAGTGTCCCGCAGCTCCTCGGTCACATCTCCCAGCCTGCTGCAGGTGTTGCTGATGCCCCAAGGTCTTCCAGACAGCACTGGATGACTCTGTGGGGGGAACTGAACAGAGCCTTTGAGCTCCATCGTGCACCCAGAGCCCTGAGAGCCTCCAGCCCACCTAAAACAACCACATACAAATTCCTGATGGGAAAACCCAATCCCTGGGTGCGGGAGATAAACAACAAGCGCAGCCACCTGGGGCTGTGGTGCAAACACGTGTCCAACCCCACAGCTGAGGTTTGACCCCCAGTGACTGCAGCTCCCAGGCAGCTCCTCTGCCCTGGGATTGTTCCTCAGCTGTGCCAGAGAAAGCTGAACTCCCTCTGTCCCCGCTGGAAGTCGTTCCTCTCACAGTTCCTCGGGTGTCAACGCTGCGGAGCCGGAAGTCTCGCGGAGCCATAAATCAAAAGCCCATTTGTGCACTGAAAGGGAGAGCAGATGGGTGGAAAAGAGATCCTTCCTTCCTTTCCCTCGTCTGTTCCTTCTTCCCCACCTGCCAAACAGTGTTTTCTCGCTGTGTTTTGAAGGGCTTGTGTTTCATGTGGTTTATTTTCACTTCCTTGGCTTTTTCAGGCCTCCTTTGCTTCATCAGCAGCTTTGCAGCCCTTGGGAACTGGAGGACACGAGCCCTGAGCTGGAAGGGATGCAGGAGATATTAACTGGATGCAGGTTTTGTCCAAATCCAAGCTGAGGAGCTGCAGTTCCCCTGAGAGTTGTGCTTCCCAGATCCCAGATTTTACAGCAATTCCTCATGAGGAGAATCCTCTTCTATGATATCCGTGTTCCTTCATTGACTGGGACCCATCCTTGATAAGTTCTGGGCAAAAAAAATGGGAAAACTGAAGAAACAGGACTGGGATCCATCCTTGATAAGTACTGGGCAAAAAGGAGGAAAAGTGGAGAAACTGTAATATAAAAAACAGTGTTTTCTCTCTGTGCTTTGAAGAGTTTGTGTTTCACATGTTCCTTCACTGACTGGGACTTATCCTTGATAAGTTCTGGGCAAAAAAAATTGGGAAAACTGAAGAAACTGTAATAGAAAAAACATGGACACTGTATGAGGATGTCTGGGAATATGTGAAATAGGAAGAGGAAGAACAAGATAATGATCCCAAGCTAAGAAACCCCTAATCCTCAATAAAGATAAGGTGAAACCTGGTTTAGTGGAAGGTCCCTCCCCATGGCAGGGGGTTGGAAAATGAGATGATTTTTAAGGTCCCTTCCAACCCAAACCATATCAGGATTTTGTGATTCTTTGAAAACAATGCTTTGGTTGGCCTTTGCAATCCTGGGTGTCAATGAATGTTTAATCCCATGCTCTTTCTTCTTACCAGATCCACTCAAAAACAACTAAATCACTCAAAAAAACCCAGCTAAAAATGCAAATATGGACAAATCCCTCCATAAATAATGTATGAACAGGACATACATTAGGATGGGGCACGCACACACACAGCACAGATATAATTTTTGACACCCAAAGATGGACAAAGACCCAAGATCCATGAAAATATCTCCTGTCCAATACCTATTCCAGGCTAATTTGTGCCGTGATCCTGAATGGATCTTGTGGAATATTCAATTGTGAAGCAAGAGAGAGCTGTGGAGATGGGCAGTGCCCAGGAAGAGATGGGCACGTGGGAGGTGGCACTTCCCAGCTGAGCCAGCAGATGATCCAAAATGCCCAAAAGGACTCAATAAAACAAACCTGACAGGCCTGCTCCCATTTTTCACGGCAGGAGGAGAAAGATGAGATGATGGAGGACATGAAAAAGACATTAATTTCACCCATTTTCCGTTTTTTTTTTAGTTCCAGGGGCTGTGGCAGCCCGGATTTAAGGCTGGACCTGGTGGGCAATCTGGGCAATCCTAAATCCCAGGAAAACACGAAGACAGCACCCTTCTAAAGCACAAATTCCTGACCAACAGCTGCTCCTTTCCCCACCAGCACTCCTGTTTTCCCTCAGGAAATCTCTCCTAACGAGCACTTTGCCCCTCACATCCCGGAGCAGATTTTGGGAATCCTCTGTGGGACTCAGGGGTGGAGCAGAAGGAGGAAAAGGAGCCTCAGACTCCTCAGTGCTGTTGAATTTTCCAGGCTTTAAACGCTGGGAGAGGGTCTCATTCATTTCCTTGTTCTCCAACCCCGTTGAGTGATTTAATGAGGACTGGTTACAATAATACAAAATTTATGTCCTTAGACATCAGACACGAGTGTTGCTCTTAATACAGGACTTGGGGGGTTTTCCCAAACCTCCTTCCAGCAGGAATTTTATTTTTTTTTTTCTTCTTTTTCCCTTTTTAATTTCCTCATTGAATTACTCAGAGCCACACAAAAACCTGGGAGTGCACACACACGCTTCCCTCTGTATCATCAGGGAGAAGATCCAACCGGAATTAGCACCAGGAATTGTTGCATTTCTTCCCTCAGCCAGGTTTGTCTCCTGGGAAAAAAAAGCTTTTTGGAATGGGAATGATATAAAAATAATAATTAGGAAAAAAAACATTCTCAATTTCTCCTTTTTAATTTGTTGATTGGAAAGAAAAAAAAAAGGATGAAATTAAATCCAAAGACTCAGTCTCTTCTCCTTCAGAGAAATTAGGTATTTTCCTTCCACAGAAATAAAGTGTTCTTATTTGAATATTTATAATTTAATAATTAGCACCAGGGATCGTTGCATTTCTTCCCTCACCCAGGCTTGTCTCCTGGGAAAAAAAACTTTTGGAATGGGAATGATATAATAATAATAATAATAATAATAATAATAATAATAATAATAATAATAATAAAAAAATCAAGTTTCTCCTTTTTAATTTGTTGATTGGGAAAAAAAAAGGATGAAATTAAATTCAAAGACTTGATGTCTTCTCTTTCAGAGAAATTAGGTATTTTCCTTCAACAGAAGAAAGGTGTTTGGATTTGAATATTTATAACTTAACAATTAGCACCAGGAATTGTTGCATTTCTTCCCTCAGCCAGGCTTGTCTCCTGGGGAAAAAAAAGATCAGCCTAAAGCTTTTGGAATGGGAATGATATAAAAATAATAATTAAAAAAAATTTCTCAATTTCTCCTTTTTAATCTGTTGATTGGGAAATAAAAAAAAAGGATGAAATTAAATCCAAAGACTCAGTCTTTTCTCTTCAGAGAAATTAGGTATTTTTCTTCAACAGAGATAAAGTGTTTGGATTTGAATATTTATAATTTAATAATTAGCACCAGGGATCGTTGCATTTCTTCTCTCACCCAGGCTTGTCTCCTGGGAAAAAAAGCTTTTGGAATGGGAATGATATAAAAATAATAATTAAAAAAAAATAATTCTCAATTTTTCCTTTTTAATTTGTTGATTGGAAAGAAAAAAAAAGGATGAAATTAAATTTGAAGACTTGATCTCTTCTTTTTCAGAGAAATTAGGTATTTTCCTTCCGCATAAATAAAGTGTTTGGATCTGAATATTTATAAATTAATCACTTTTTAAGCACAAGACCAAAATCATGCCAAAATTACGAAGTGATTTTGAAAATAACCCCCACTTTCCCCACAGTTTTTTCAGTTAAAACTGTCAAAAACTTGGGTTTCCTTCTCAGTTCTACAAGTTGATTTTAACGAGTCACTCCCTGAAAACAATATGAATTCATAACCTATTTCAGGGTTGCCAAATGTGGGTGGTTTTTTTTCTTTTTTTTTTTTCCCCACTTATTTGCCAAAGAAATGTCACCCTGTGACGCTGATGCCTCTGGCTGGGACAAAAAGCAATTTATGCTCGTTGTCCTGATCTGTGAAGTCATTTTGGTGCAAAATGGGTGGGAAACGGGATTGACTGAGTTGTTTTTTTCCTTGAGAAATGGTGGTGGTTTCATCCTTTAGTCCAGGCTTAAAATCCCGAGATTAAAACTTGATTTAAAGCGATAAATGAAGATAAATAAATAAAAAAGGAAGGCTGGAGAATTTTGTCTTCCCCAGGGTTCAATATTTTTTTCCACGTAGGTGCTTCATGGAGATGCTTTATTGAGGTTTATTTGATTAGAAAACTCTGCTTTCCTGACTCAAATGAGTATGGGCAGAATCAGACTCGAGGAAATTTTTAAAATCAGCGTAAATTTTTGTGCAGAAAACCCCGCAGAAAATAAAGATTTATCTTCAAAATTCAGTGAAATCTGGGAGAATTCTGAAACAGCAACAAATAAAATTTAAAGTTAAATAAAAATAAAGGTTATAATTTTTATATATAATATATAAATAACATATATATAACATATAAAGAAATAATAATAATAATAATAATAATAATCACCTTTGTTTGATAGAACTGGGGATTCCTTATTTTCATGCATTTTCCTCCAAACAGTCACGAGGAACCAAAGGGACTTTCTGCCATTTTTATACCCCAAAAACAACAAGAAAAAAAAATGTTTCTCGGCTCTTAGCAATAATCAAAAATTAACGGCAGGAAAAGCAGTGCACAAACCCATTTCTGTCTTCGAGTTATCAGGGCTTTTAGCACAGCTTGTGACTTATGAGCCCAGGGTTTGTAAAATTAAAGACAGTAAATTACAGCCGTGGAGATCAATGAAATTTGCAGATCAATGGCACTTGTAGGTTGGTCCTCAGGAAAAAACCATGGATTAGTGGCTATAAAAACTCTGTGTCTGTGGTTTCCTCAGAATTTGAGATAATTTGATGATTTATGGCCACCCAAAGAAGTTCTTCTCTTACCCACCTCCTGCCCTGGTTCTTTCTTTCTTTCTTTCTTTCTTTCTTTCTTTCTTTCTTTCTTTCTTTCTTTCTTTCTTTCTTTCTTTCTTTCTTTCTTTCTTTCTTTCTTTCTTTCTTTCTTTCTTTCTTTCTTTCTTTCTTTCTTTCTTTCTTTCTTTCTTTCTTTCTTTCTTTCTTTCTTTCTTTCTTTCTTTCTTTCTTTCTTTCTTTTTCTTTCTTTCTTTCTTTCTTTCTCTCTTTCTTTCTTTCTTTTTTCTTTCTCTCTTTCTTTTTATTTCTTTCTTTTTTCTTTCTTTCTTTCTCTCTTTCCTTCCTTCATTCCTTTCTTCCTTTCTTTCCTTCCTTTCTTCCTTCCTTTCTTTCATTCCTTCCTTCCTTCTTTCCTTTCTTTCCTCTTTTCTTTCTTCCCTCCCTCCCTTCCTCCCTCCCTCCTTCCTTCTTTCCTTCCTCCCTCCTTCCTTTTTTCCTTCCTTCCTTCCTTTCTTTCCTTCCTTTCTTTCCTTTCTTTCTTTCTTTGTCTCTTCATCATCACTGACTGACAGTGAACCACAAGGAACAGCAGGAAACACTTTACGTATCCAGGAATTTAATACTTTTCTTCTTTTCTTTTTTTTTCCTTAGGAATTCATACAGAATTCCCACTGCAACTGGACTCCTCCTGTGTTCAACACCATATCAGGACACCAGAAGATGTTCCATGTGTTGTATCCTTGGGATTGGTTACTGGGCCAACAACTCAGACCAATTCCTGGTGGGATTGTTACTTGGACCCCAGGTTTTGAAACCAACTTGAGTTCTGCATCTGTTTGCACATGGAACTTAAATTTAACTCAAGAAAACTGAAAATTCCACCCCTGTCCCACCTTTTTTGCTGTGCCCCCCAAGAGAAATCTCCATCCCAGCTGCCTTAACCTTTCTCCAAAGATTTAACAGCTACTTTTCCCTGTTGGATGTCAGACCAAAAGGCCAAAAACCACCTGAGACCAGTTTTCCTCCTGTGATGGGAAGGGATTTGGGACAGAGGGAAGGATTAACCAAACAGACAAACCAAATCATTCCAGGGATTAGGACTGACATAGAAAAGTATAATTTGGTTTTGAACAAGTCTTGCACAAGTTCAAGTTGTTCAATGAGTGTGATGGGGCAGCAAATTGAGTGGGAAGGTTGGATGGGGGATGTTTGACCAGACCAGTGTCAGGTGGGATTGCAGGAGATGTTCTCCTGCCTCTCTCCCTCTCAGCATCCCCTGCTTGGATAAATATTTGTCTTTATCCTGTACCTCCCATAAAATCTGAACCTCGTGCCCGTTGCCATCCATTGACCCAACAAATCATTCCAGGGATCACACATAAAAGCCTAATTTGGTTTTGAACAAGTCTTGTACAATCAACAGTTTTAATTAACAGTTCAAATTGTTCAGTGAGTGTGATGGGGCAGCAAGTTGAGTGGGAAGGTTGGATGGGGGATGTTTGGCCAGGCCGGTGTCAGGTGGGATTGCAGGAGATGTTCTCCTGCCTCTCTCCCTCTCAGCACCCCCTGTTTGGATAAATATTTGTCTGCACCCTGTACTTCCCATGAAGCCTGACCCTCATGCCCGTTGCCATCCAAGGTTTCTTTTCCCGTGGGATTTGAGGGCTCCTGCACCAAACCTACTGGAGGAATCAACGTGAACATCCCAAAGTTCATTCTGAGATGGAACATTTTCCTGGTGTGAGGAGAGGAGGGTGCCCAAGCTAGAGGAGGAATAAGATGTTCTCTCCCTGAGTGCAGACAGTGTTTTGTTGTGCTGCAACCGTCTGGGACATTCCCGTGTCCGTGTCCTTATTGTTCTTGGCGGGAAGGTTGGATTTCCATGGGACAGTGGAAAGGCTCCGTCGGAGCGAAAGGGCACCGAGTGCGTGTGTGTCTGCAGCTCCTGCCTCCTGACAGCACCTCCCTGACCCAGCAGGGAGGCTCAGGAGTGATGGGGGAAGCAGGAATTCCCTCTGGCTGTGGTTGATGTGGGTCTGATCCCTGCAAAGGGGAAAAGCACCTGTGCTTGCCTTGGAAGAGACACCAATGCAGGGAACGGAGGCAGAGAATGTACCCTTAGATCCAAACCTGCACGAAGGAAAAGATTAAAAATTTGTGATTTCCCTGAGTTTTTCCTCTTTTTTTTTTTTTTTTTTTGCATCCTTTATTTCTTCTCCCTCCTCCCATTTTTCCCCCCTCTTCTGCTTTTCATTTCCTCTGCAAGGAATTTCAGGCTGAACTGAATTTCTGCGCGAACAGACGAGGTTTTGAGAGAATGAAGGGGCAGATTCCCAACAGCTGGATTTGATGTCTGCTGAGCTCTTTTTGCATCACAGGGACGTGGCATCGTGTGCAGAGCAGTCCTGGGAGCAAGGTCTGGCCCCCAGGTGTCCTTTGTCACACAGCCTCCTTTCCTCCTGCTCTCTTTGTGGTCCTTTGAGTCCTGGATTCCCGTCTATCCGTTGTGCCAGCACAGACGGATTTGGATCCTCCTGCAAGAGAAGTGGAGCACAGTCCTGTCCCTGCTCTTCCCTGTAGGAAAGAAGACATGGAGCAGCTTAAATTAGGGAAATTATAAATTTAGGCTCGTGTCATGGAATCACAGGATCATTGAACTTGGAAAAGTCCTCCAAGAACATCATGTCCAACTGTTGTCCCAGCTCTGCCAAGGTCACCACTGAACCACGTCCCCAAGTGCCACATCTACATGTCTTTCAAATCCCTCCAGGGATGGGGAATCCACCACTGCCTGGTGCTTGACAACCCTTTCTGGGAATAAATTTTCCTTAGGATCCAGTCTAACCCTTCCCCTGGTGGAACCTGAGGCCAACAGAGCCGGAAATGATTCAACTCATAAAACACCAAATTTTTACCCTGGAGAAAACTCCTGACTGGGAAAGGCAAAGGGGTGAATTTGCTGCCAGTTAAGAGCTAAACTGGATCCAATGGTCAGAGCTGACCTACTAGCTCACAACTTCCAAAAAGGGTGGCCCTGCTGGTCTGCTTTGTACCACGCTGGGGACTGTAGGTGGAGAATAGAGCCCCTGAAATCCTTCAGGCTCCAGCTCCAGAAGAGACACCCAGCCTAACAAACACCTCTTTTTTTTTTTTTTTCCTGGGCACCTGTGGAGACTTTGTGGTCCAAAGGTCATGAAATCATAGAAACATTAAAGTTGAACAAGACCTCCGAGGTCATCAAGCCCAGCCTTTGATGGAACACCACCATGTCCACTAAACATACCACAACATGCCACATCTACTCATTTTTTGGCCACTTCCAGGGATTGTGACACTTCCAGAGCCTGTCCCAAAGCTTGACCACTCTTTCAGTGATTAAATTTTTCCCAACATCCCCTGAACCCAACACCTGAACCTCCACTGGCACAACTTGAAGTCGTTTCCCTCTCTCACGTCCTAGTGTGGAAACAAACACCACTGGAAGTCCCAAAGGAATTTTACCATCTAATCTGATATTTCTCCACCAGATGAAGCTGGAATTTGCCGATCCAAACCCAGTTTGCAACCCCCCAGACCAAGCTCCATTCTCCTGGTGTGCTGATGTCAGGAATCAGCTCTCCTGGCTGCAGGCAAAGCAGCCACATAAGTGTTGGACACCTCATTCCGGACAGAGAAGTTCCTGGACATCTCATTCCTGGCCAGATTCCAGGGATAGCTGCCAGCTAGCTGCACACACTGGTGGAAAGACCACAGAGGAGATGCTGCCTCACTACACCCTGCAGCAGGAAAGCAGCTCTGCTCCGGGCCTACCCCCAGTTAGATAGTGTCATTTAATGATCTGAATGATTTTAAATCCAATTGTCATCTCCCAAGCATCCTGAACTTCCCTGCTTCCAAGAGGGAGACCTCAAAGCCGTTCCCCGTCTTACACAGCTCTGCTGGATGTGGAAGACACGACTTAGAGAAATCCTGCCAGTGACTGGTGTCCTCAGGAAACATTTGGGAATGTCCTTTGCATTATACGCTGCTCTACCTTGCTGGATAATTCCAGGGCCTGTTCCAAAGACATGTCTTGCTCTGGAAACAATTAACAGCCACTCTTCCTCCAAAAAAAAAAAAGAAAAAGTCAGAGATTCCTTGTACCTTACCATGAAACTGGGAGAGAGAGAAATATTTCTTGTCTTTGTAAGAGCTGCTCACTCTGCTCCGGAGTGAAACGAGGCCACCACAATTTCCTTCCCTCAACAGGCAGCTGCTGCAGGTTTAGGCAGGGCTTAAAATCCATCCCTCTTCAGATGGAAATTCCTTAATTTAGCAAGGCAAGACCTGCAGGGATCAAGCCTTCCAATAATCCTTTATTAAGTCAGTGACAGAGGTGGGAGGAAAAGAAAGCTCAGAGACAGGGAAAGTGGGTCTGAAAGCAGAACCAAGCTGAGAACATGCAAGGAACAATTGCTCTGAGTGGGACTTCATGAGGTTAATTCCTTGCAGAGTGGATCCATGAGGAGCAGAGGGATGTGTTAGAGGGGATGGGTTAGCAAGGAGGAGGTGTCAAGGTCATTATTCCCTCAGGGACAGGGGAGGGGATAATTACCCCTTAGGAAACAGTGAAAGGTTAGTGCAGGGTCAAGAGTCAGAAAATTGTGCTGTAAAATCAGAATCTGTGATTTTTACCATGCAGTGGATCAATGATTCATCAGGATAACCAGATATTTATTAAGGACTGGGACAGAGGGAATGTTTGATGGAAAATTATTCCTCAATAAATAAACTGCTTCTGACCTTCCCCACTTTCTGCGACAGCAGAAAACTTTCCAGTGCCTCCTGGGCCTCTCTGGTCTGCACAAGCTGGTGTCTCACTGCTGCCTCTCAGCCCTATGAAAGCTGCTTTCTCCTCTTGGCACTGTCCCGAGGATGTGTCCAAGCCACTTCAGTCATCTCTGCTTGAGTCACCCCCGGTGGAAAAACGAGATGCAAAATGATTAATCTCCTTCCCCGGGGCACCGGGATGATGTATGGAAAGGGAAAAACCTGTGTGGTTCAGGTGGCATGAGGGATGTCAGGATTCTGCTCTCACTTCTGCACCTAAGACAGCTTGAGAGCCTGGGCCACGTCCTTGGGCCCAGCTTTATGGCATCTTCTCTGGTTGCATCTGCACTGGAAACCGTGACAGCTGGTGAGTCACCTCAGCAGTAAATACAACTGAACCACTGCATGAAACCCTTTGATATCCTGAGGTGGAAAAGGGCTTCCATATAAAACGCTCGAGCATCAAAAAAGGAATTACATCTGGTCCTGGGGTTGTGTTTCTTCAGGGGTTGCACTCAGAGCATAAGAAATCCCAGAGCAGCAGCTCTTGGCTTTTAAAACACGGTCGTTGACCTTTTTCTTCATCAGAGCAAGTTCCTCTGTGTCGAGTATAAAGGATGCCCACAGGAGTTAGTTCAGATTTAGCTAAGCTTTACTTAGTTAACTTTGGGCAGACCAAGCTTGTAGCTATTTAGGCAAAGGAAATAATATTTTAGTTCTTTTATTTCTAAATGTCTATGGTGTGGTTGCTCCCTTAAATAGCCAATTCACACCGAATATATCTTGGATATCTTCTTCTTTCCATGGTGTTGTCAAATGTCCACCTTGAAATCATCCTCCTTCTGGACCATGAGGAAGTGGAAGGGCAGCATGTTGTGTCCAGTTCTCCCAGAGTATCCAGTGTCATAAGGAACATCCAGGGATATTCTGGATTTTGGGCACCTACAACACAGACATGGAGAGTTGGCCTGGTCAGAATTCCAGAGTGGTTTGGGATGGAAGGGAACTTAAAGGTCATCCAGTTCCATGGACAGGGACACCTTCCACTAGCCCAGCTTGCTCCAACCTGGCCCTGGACACTTCCAGGGATGGAGCA
This sequence comes from Chiroxiphia lanceolata, assembly GCF_009829145.1. NCBI lineage: Eukaryota > Metazoa > Chordata > Aves > Passeriformes > Pipridae > Chiroxiphia > Chiroxiphia lanceolata. The sequence continues at coordinate 154,252,694 of NC_045637.1, forward strand.
GCCACCGCTTCTCTGGGCAACCTGTACCAGGGCCTCCCCACCCTCCCAGCCAACAATTCCTTCCCAATATCCCATTTTAATTTTTTCTCTTTCAGCTTACAGTCATTTTGCCTTGTCCTGTCCCTCCATCCCTTGTCCCCAGTCCCTCTCCAGCTCTCCTGGAGCCCCTTTAGGCCCTGCAAGGGGCTCTCAGCTCTCCCTGGAACCTTCTCTTCTCCAGATGAACCCCCTCAGCTCTCCCAGCCTGGCTCCAGAGCAGAGGGGCTCCAGCCCTGGTAGCATCTCCATGGCCTCCTCTCGACCTGCTCCAGCAGCTCCAGGTTCTTGTGCTGTTATCTCCCAGACCTGGAGGCAGCTCTGCAGGTGGGATCTCCAAGGAATGCAGTAGATTGTGGGAATGACTTCCCTCACCCCGCTGGCCACCCTTCTTCTGATGCATCTCAGGATCTGGATGGTTTTCTGGGCTGGAAGTTCACATTGCCATGTCACTCAGCCCATGGATACATTCACACGCATAAATATAAACCCACAGAAATGCAATTCCCAGCCCTTTCCCGTCTCTGGTGTAACGGCTTTGGGGTTGGAATTGTGGGGAGGGCACAGGGAATGCCACAGCCCCAGAGCACAGACCAAAACAAGTCGCTTTTCCCTGACTGCCCCCTTTCCATGGCTCACAACCTGCATTTGTGCAAAAGACTCAGGAAAAGTTTTCCTTGATGAAAAGAGAGGCTTTCCCAGCATCTTTTTATTCCTGGTTAAACTGAAGGTAAAGCAATCTGCTGTCAGGCAGCAGGACTTTCTCCAGGCAGGCTGACCTTTTTCAGAGGAACATTTTAGCAAGTGGAAAACACTGCCAACTAATACTATTAAATTAGTGAGCAGACAACAATTTTCCTTGAATTTCTCGCTTTCCCTGCCCTCAAACCCGCGTCTGAACTTCGCCGTTATCTGCTTGAAATCAGACGTGTGCCCTCCCTCTCCTTTTCTTTCCGCAGCCTGGAGGAACAAAATAATAATAAGAATAATAATAATAAACCCCTCATCTGTTTAGTCTCATCTCCTTGGTTTTGTTGCTGGTCAGTCTGGTGAAGTACTGAGCCGGGAATGCGAGGCTGTGGTGTCGGCGTTCGTCAACGTAAATACGAGAGAATGGAAAAACATTCCAAGAGCTGGATTCACACTTACACTAAGGTCCCTTTTTACTGCTTTGGCAGTGGAAAGAGCCCAAGAAGTGGGTGGGCATGTCATTCCCACTGTGTTCCCATGTTTACAGCACAAGTACTTTCTCGCTTTTCAACAGCTCTCCTTAAATGTGCTGCGATGGCCCAAACTGGAGCTGCTGCTGCAGAGCTTCATTCATCAACCAGCTCCTGCTTTGTTGAGTGGCCATATTTAAATCCCTACCGGTAGCAGGGGAGCGACTGAACTCATGCAAGCAGGGAAATCTTGGGTCATGCACTATTTAACGTCCTCCAGATGAAGACCAGGGTTCCCGGGGCTCCTTTCACGGAACTTCAGATGCTGCAACATCGTTTTTTCAGAGTTGGCTTCTCTCTTCCCAGTCAGGGGAAGTGTTGTGAGCCCACTCAGCGGCATCATCATCTCTTCCTAAAATACCTGAAATAGGTCAGAGAGGCTGTGCCCAAGAAGTTCATTTCTCTTTGTTGGGATTGTGAGGATCCAAGTGTGTTAATCCCATGACTTGCCACCAACCACTGGATTTCCCTCAAGTTTGACTGATAACACCACACCCACCAACCTTGACCAGATTTTGGGAGGTCCCCTGAGCCTCTGTTGTGTCCCACCTTGGTCTGTCCAGTTTCAGGGAAGTTGGGTTGCCAAGGAGCAGCGGGAATGTGTTCACCTGAAGCAGAAATTGTCTTTGGAAAACATGTTTTCCAGGGGGTGCTTCAAACCCATTGGGTTTTTCACTGGACAGGAGCAAAGGAGAAGTTTGTAACCAACCAGCCACTTGTCTCAGCAGCACAGTGGCAAGTCAGGGTAAAGATGAGGAGTCACCTCCAGGGTCTCCTGCTCAGGGAAGGGAAAGGTAAGAAGTGGTGAGAAGGGCTGGAATCGCTGTCTGTGCTGCTGCTGGAGGGATGGAGGGATGTCCCCAAGGACAGCCAGCCCTCAGCCCAGCCTGGCTGCTGTCCCACAGCACAGGTAGAGTTCCCAGAGCTCTGCCAGCAGCAGGGGGGGTCACGGCTCTCCTGGTGTCCCCAGGATTGGCCTATGCTGGACATCAGGTTTGGGACCTCAGGCCAAAACTGCCTCTGGTTCCCACTGGGGAACTTCCTCAGGCTCAGCACAACAGACAAATTGTGTGGTAGACCACAGGAAAGCTGGGAAAGACAAAGCTCCACTTCAACTGTGCTGTCATCAGGGGGCCCTGGGGAATGTGGCTCTTGTGCAGAGCTGATTCTTGGACAAACCCCATGATTCCCAACCTTCCGTGGCCAACGGAAATCTGAAATCTTTCCATGTTTCTCCAAGGCCACTGAGGACTCTCGTTATCAAGCCTGAGACTGGAAATGCCAGACAAGTGTTCCAGGGAGCTGCTGGAAGGACCACCAAGGCTCTGCAGCCAGGGAGCAGATGCCACATTTCCATTCCAACATCGCTTGTCCCCTTTCAGACGCAGCATCCGGAAGCTCCCAGCTATGTTTTATCCATCTGCAGCTCTTCCCCTCACCTGTCATCATCTCCAAGTGCTTGGCATCTGTGACACAAGCAGCTGAGCTGAGGACAGAAGGAACTGGATGGAAATCATGCAGTTGGTTTACGTTGGAGATGATTCTGAATAATCCGAAAAGCCCTTGGCCTTAAAACGCAGAAATCCTCTTCTTTTTTTTCCTTCCCTGGTGGCTTGCAGGAGTTCAAAGACCTCAGAAAGCATCTGCTAAAACACTCTAGACTGACTTTAGACTCCAGAGCAACTGTTAATAGACATTAATTCCAAAAATAGAGAATGAGCTGATTCTCCCTTTTGGATGTTCTGGGTAGAAATCAAATTCGGAGCCTGGGACGAGCTGGACTCCTTGAGGTCCTCCAAGTCCGGTTTCCTGCCACCTCAAACCCCCAAATGGACCAGGAGAAAACCCATCCTATGCCCTGTACATATCACAAGCCACGAAAAGCTTCCCTGCAGCCCGTCACAACCCCTGCTGCAGACATGGAAAGGCTCCAAGGTTCTGAGAGAGGAGGGGGAGGAGATAAGAGGCAGAACCGAGGCAAAGTCCCCGTGGTTGCAAAAAATTGTCCTGGAAAGTTGTTATTTCCTCCCCACGTCACCAAAAATGAAGACTAAGTTAAAAAAAGTCCTAAACAAAAAGCCCAGAACCTTGCAGGAAAGCAGGATGAGGTTGTGAGAGAGGAAACCCCGAGGAAGGGGAGCATTGACACCTCCAGGGCTCAGCTCCTCACGAAGAGCAAAGTCCTGAACTTCCCAACCTTTTTATTTTCCCTGTTCTACTTCAGTCTCCAAACCAGGAATTCTCCAGTCAGCGACTCCAAGAGGCTACTTTTCCATCAGAGATTTTTCCATGGGTGTTTCAAGACCTTCATGCATTAAAATTCTATGTATTAAATATGATGCTGAAGAGAAAACACCCTTTGCAGAGAACAAATTGACGGTGACTGTACCATGAATGAGTTTTGTATTATTTCTTCTCTTTTTTTATTTTATTCTTTTTCTTTTTTTTTTTTTGCATTCTTTTTTCTCTTTTAAATTTCACCTGCTGGACTTGTCTGAGTCCCTAATTTTAGATTATGATTTAGCCAAATCATTTGTGACTACTATTTAACCAAATATTTTGCCTTTTTTTTGTTATTATGGACAAAAAGATCAAGTTTCATGACAAAGGACAGGCAAAACCCATCTCATTTCTGTTGGTTCCAAAAAGAAAATTTTGATTTGTAGTTTTTTGATTTATAGTTTTTTCATTCTCAGCAAACTTCGACCTGTGACAGGGGGTTGGAATAAGATGATCTTTAATGTCCCTTCCAACCCAAACCATTCTGGGATTCCATGATTTGTGTCCTGGGGGTGTTTGATTCCTCAGCAGTGCCCAAGATTCCCAGAGGAATCTCATGGAGAAATTCCCGTGTAAGAGGATGTGTCAAAGTCCTGGTTGCCAACCACGGCCAGAAAAATTCAAATTCATGTAAAATCTTATTAAAACTTCCCAGATTTCCAGGACAAAACAAAAATTATGCCTGTGGGAAACAACTTTTTTTCACTGACCTGAATAATTTTGTTTTCAGGTATTTGAGGTTTTCCCACTCACCTGTGACAGAGAAATTTGTGACAACAGAGCAGGACTCATCCCCAAATCCTTCTGTGGGATTTTGCTGCTCACAGGTCAGAGAACTGTATTTAATTAGATATATTTTCTAATAATCATCCTATTTATAACGTGTCTCATTTCAAAAAGGTGTTTAGCTGAACATCCAGGCCCACAAAAAAAGTGGGAACAAAAGGATTTTCAAATTTTCGACCTTTTTTTTTTCTAGAGAAACAAGAAAAAATAATGCAAAAAAAAAAAAAAAGACTGAAATCTCCTTCCTCTTAAGTTGGGGTTTTTTATGTGTGAGTAAATATTGGCCATTTGAGTTATTTTCATAGAATATTTACAGATCTGGAATATGTTGGCTACTCGAGTTATCTTTATACAGCATTTACACATCTGGGATGATGGAGAAATATTTCAATAATTAAAAGAAGAAAGAAAATTTAGAGAGGAATGGACTCAAAAGGAAAAATTAGATGGAAAAACGAGCTAAAGAGTCTTAAACAATCCCTTATGATCACTCAGATAAATTAAATTACCTGCAAATCAAGAACATTCAGAGAGGAAAGAGAAGAAAATGCACCAGTGCCACAAAATCAGTTGAAGAGGTAGAATGAAGCGGTTTTTTGTTGCAGCATTTAATTATTTAATGCTGTTTATTCACTTGAGGAAATATTTTATTTCCAATGCTTGGAATTGCTTTGTTTTCCATCAGAAGAAGAAGGATATTGTGATGTACAACACCAAGAAACTCATTTTTCCTTTGCTTTGAGGCCCTTCTGTTCCTGTTGGCTGTGAAGAGACGAAGTGCCCTGGTCGTGGTGGGGGTTTGGATGTTTGGGTGGTGTTTCCACGTGGTTCTGCTTGGGGTGAAAACACCACCGAGTTTGATTTCCCACTTATTTTGATCTTATTGATAAACAAGTGAACGGTGTCACCTGGAAAGGAAAGGGGAAAAGAGAAATGAAACTCTGACCTAAACTGCACATCGACCCAGATTTGATCCATTATGAGCAGGTGAAGGCAACTGGGGGGATGATTTTCCTTCAGGGGTTCAGGTAATAAAATCCAGAGTAGGGTTTTGTTCTGGTGCCAAAAATTTTTTTTCTCCAGCCTTTTTTTTTTTTTTTTTTAATACGAACGAAGAGGAAAAAAAAAAATAAAAAAAATCAATTTTTTCCCCTGAAATTCCAGCAGGGTAGAACTTTATTCAGCGTTTCAGAGTCAGGACCATGAGGTTTTTATTTGGAAACGCCACAAGAAGCAACTTTTCTCTGTGATACCTCCAAATAAAGAACACATGGCTGCAGGAAGGGCCTGGAATGGGATTATTCCCCTATAAACACTCCTGTTAAAGACAGCTAAAATCATGGTTCAGAGGAAGGTGGTTGAGGGGAAGGGCAGCAAACCATCAGCTGATTTACATCATGCCACCTGGGAGAAGTGATTACAGGAGGTTTAATGCTCCTCAGAGGCTTGGATGCCTCTGAAGGTTTTCGTATCTCCTGCAAAATTCAAGGGGGATAGAAGGAAAAAAAAACCCTAAAGGGAGATCAAACAACAGAAAGTGATCTGCAGGGCTGAAGATGGGTGGGACATTTCACTGGATGATTTTATTAAGGAGGGGAAAACCTGCTGAGGGCTTGTTCTCTTCCTGGTTTTGTCCCCTTTCCCAGGCCTCTGGTTGTCCTCACCCTTGTCCATGATCCATTGGAATGGTCGTCACCCCACGGAGGAAACGTGTGGGAGATGTTTCACTGCTGGGACTTTCTCTGCTGGAATGAGCAGATAAAGAAAACCAGGGCAGAACTTGGTGTGGTTTCTCTGCAGGGACACAAACACTGGATTGCCAAAATTTAGCTGTGGGGCTGTCCCTGCCTGTGGTGGGGGGATTGGAAGGAGATGATCTTTAAGGTCCCTTCCAAGCTACTCTAGGATTTTATGATTCTAATTTAGTGGGGTGGGTGTAGCCTTGAGGTGGGATCCTGATGCTGCTTAAATCCCCTGAGCAGAGCAACTCTGCTCCAGGTGGGTTCACCAGCTCTTGAGGGAGAATTTACTGCCATAATCCATGGGGGGGGGGAATAACTAGAGCAGATTTGGGATTAAGGGCTGTAAAATCTTTGCTTGGGCTCTCCTCTGCTTCCCCCCAGGTGGCTGCAAAGGAGTGTGGTGATATCACAGAGACTAAACTAAGACTTCTGTGGTGTTGTCACCATCAGGGGAGGAGAGCCAGCAGGATTAGCAAAGAACAGTGAGAGTCAGGGATGAAACAGAATATTCTGAGTTGGAAAGGACCCACAAGGGTCATTAAGTCCAACTCTTAAGTGAAGGGCCCACATGGGGATCAAACCCACAAATTTGGTGTTATCAGCCCCGTTCCCCAACCGACTGAGCTAATCCCAGGGTCACAGAGCAGTGAAGAAAAGCTGGACCCCAAGGGGAGAAATCATGTGAAAACAGAGCTGGGAAAGGGATTAAACATCTCCTTTGGGCATGGAAATAGTCTGAAATCAACCTCCTTGAGGGCAGGTGGGAGCAGCTGTACCGGCAAATACATCAGGACATCACGGCAGAGATAAATCAAGGGCAGCAAACAGAGCTGGGGCATTTTTGGGGCACTGCAGAAGCTGAACCATCAACGAGGGTGGGCTGGAGAACCAGGGGAATGATGTCAGGGAGCAGAAAGGTGAACTTCATTCCCTGCTGGGCCTGGGAGAGCACACCTGGGATGCTGCACTCACTCCTGGACACTTCATTAGCACAGAGATCCGGATGAGCCAAAGGAGGCTCAATAATCCTGATGAGTCCCTTCCAGCTCGGCATATTCCATGATTCTATGACTCTCAGGCATGTTGGGGGGAACCCAACTTCATGATTTATGGGCTGAGGGGAAACGGCCTGTGAGTCATATGCAGAGATGAATGGCTTGGCTCTGAAAGCAGAGCGCGGGGAGCCTGGTAACGGCCCACAAACATTCGAGGAGACCTTCCCAGAAAGCAAAGAGAGAGAATTTATTTATCCCGGGGTAAGGGGGTGATGTTTGGATGGGGAAATTTTGAAAACTGACTTGCTGGAGCAGGAGTGACTCGTGATGGAGCAGGAGCTGGTGGGAATGGTGGGCATGGCTGCTGTGTCATGGCTGCTTGGTAAAGGTCGGGATAACGGGAACCAGTTATCTGGTGTTCTGGGAAGTGAGGGAAGGCTGGAGTTTATTGGGGGTTATAAACCTGTGGGAATGAGTCGATGCGTCGGAACTCTGGGAAGAACAAACAGGGAAGAAACACAGCGACTTCCCAGATAAGAAGATCTGGGAACACACCTGAATCACCGGATCGTTAAGGCTGGAAAAGCCCTTTGGCATCATCAAGTCCAACCGTCACCGCCATGGTCACCGGGAAACACGGCCACAAGTGCCACATCCAGGTGGTTTTTGAACACTTCCAGGGATGGGGACTCCACCACTTCCATGGGCAGCCTGTGCCCATGCCTGACAACCCTTTCCATGAAGAAATATTTCCTGATGTCTAAACTAAACCTCCCCTGGAGCAATTTGAGGCTGTTTTCTCTCCTCCTGTCACTCGTTACCTGGGAGAAGGGACTGATCCCACCTCACTCCACCCTCCTTCAGGTAGCTGAAAGGTGGTGGAGAAAACCAATATCTCTCAACACTGTCTCCCTTTTTTGGCCTTTGTCAGAGTGGAATGTTGCCAATAAGTGCTATAAGAAGAAAAAAAGTGTCTTAATTCCCTTTTTGAGGAGCTCCGGGGATGTTAACAATGTAAAATTCCCACTATCCCAACACAGGTGATCACTGGCAAGTAAACATGTGCAATTGGGCTTAAAACCACTGCATTTTATGTCTTAAAATGTGCTCCCTCTTGGATGCCTTTGCTCCAAAGGAACTCACCTTTCGCTTTCGCTTTTGGGAAGCCGTTAGTCGTTAAATATTAATGATAATTTTAAATATCAGTTATCATTTATCTGTCACCACAAAGAGAGCGGGGAGGTTGGCTCTGGGACAAGCTGAGATAATTCAGCTTGTTATCAGGCAGGTGAGATAACCTGATGAAAGAAAAGAGCATTATCCTGCCACTGGAGCCAAAGGGCAGGTGGAAGCCTGGGAATGTGGTTGTGTGTGGAAAAAAATTCCTTGGCTGATCTTTGGAAATCTTGGAGTAACTGCAGCTTCCAGGAGTGTGGAAGTCCCAGCACAGGAGCCATTTGAACCAGCATCAGGAGACAATCTAGAAGAGGTGTGATGGGCACTTCCATGTGCTGCGGTTGTTGGGAATCTTTACTCCCAACAGCAATGCTTTTACCAAATTGGGTACGGAGGGTTTTGAGTTTCTGGGCCAAATTTTTGTGGTGTTTGAGATGTTTTTGGAGCACCCAGTGAGCTCCACCTGCTCTGTTGATGTCAGCACTGGGAATATGGAGATTTTAGTATTTTAGGGGCAACAGCTGCCTCAGCAAGGCTTTGACCCCGCTGTGTTACACACCCTGCACACATCACAAAGCAGGAGTCAGCCCTTGCCAGGGAGGCCTGACATCATGCTGGGAAAAGGAAAACCTCCCTTCTCGCTGTGCATGAATGAATTTTGTATTATGTTTCTCCTTTTTTTTATTTTATTCTTTTTCCTTTTTTTTTTGCATTCTTTTTTCCCTTTCAAATTTCACCTGCTGGACTTGTCTGAGTTCCTAATTTTGAGGCCACACCTCAAGCCCCGGGGGCAGTTTTGGGACCCTCACAACAAGACATAGAGGGATTGGAGCATGTCCAGGGAAGGGAATGGAGCTGGGAAGGGGCTGGAACAGTAGGAGCAGCTGAGGGAACTGGGAGGGCTCAGCCTGGAGAAAAGGAGGCTCAGAGGGGACCTTCTGGCTCTGCAACTCCCTGACAAGAGAGGGGAGCTGGGGGGAATCAATCTCTTCTCTGAGGGAACAAGGGACAGGAGGAGAGGGAACCACCTCAAGTGGCACCACGGGAGGTTCAGATTGGATAACTGGAAAAATTCCTTCACTGGAAGAGTGGTGAAGCATTGGAAGAGGTTGTCCAGGGAAGTGAAGTCATTACCATCCTTGGAAGTGTTTATAAAATGAATAAATGTGGCCCTTCTTGATATGGTTTTGTTGACATGGTGGTACTTGGTGAAAGGTTGGACTTGACGACTGATCTTGGAGATCTTTTCCAACCTTAACGATTCTGATTCTGTAATTCCTGTGTTGAGGAACTCGAATTGTTCTGAACCACTGATGCCTCTCAAACATCCCTTTCCCAATGGATATCCCTGTTGCCTTCCACAGGGAACAGGGAGGGGGGGAAAAGGGATTGTCAGAGCTGAATGAGGATTATTTGTGGGCTGAAAGGTGTGTTGGGACATGGATGGGTCTGAACATGTTCCTGCTTAACTACACACGTGTGGGGACATGTGGGAGGCAGCAAATATCTCTCTCTGTGTGTGTGTGTGTGCCTGATATCCACTGGAAGCCACAGCCCCTGGAATCTCACAGGGATGGCTTCCAAGGAACACTCATCACTGGTTCACAAGACCTGCTCTTCCAACTCCTTCTGATCCCAGGCTGGGGGGAAGAATCAGGGAGCTGTGGCTTCCAGGACCTCTCATTCCTCTGTTATGGAAAAAGACTGTGGGGATGGTTTCTATCAGAGAGAAAGCAGAAAGAAAATGAGAATAAGGATAAAAATCCCTCGAGGAAGGAGGTGCTCCTGGATGTTGCTCGCTGGCAGCAGAGTAAATAATGAGTAAAATATTTTGAATTAAACTGAATTTATTAACACCCATTGCTAAATTATATATGTAATATAAGGGGGTGGAGTGGAATGAATGAGCAAAGTATCAGAGTTCCAATACTGAAAAAAAAAAGAGATTCAAATTTCCTCAAGTGGATTTGATGCTGTGGATTTCCTCAAAGTAAGGATGTGACTCCTAATTTCACAAGAATCAAAGGCACTGCCTTGAAATTTTCTCCTACAAATGCAGATGAGAACGTTGAAGGGAGAAGACTTTTATTTCTTTTTTTTTTTTTCCATTATAAAAGAGATTATTTTCATCGATACTTAAGCCCCAGAAAGAGTTTTAAAGAAATGTATTAGTTTCCTTTCATCAATATTCAAACCCCAGGAAGAGTTTTAAAGAAACATATTAATTTTCTTTAATTGTTGCTGGGAATTGCAAAGTATTTCCTGAGTGGTTTTTCCCGTTGTATGAGCAAAATCGAGATCCAGACTGAAGGGAGAAAAAAAAATAAACCCCCAAACAAAAACAAACCCCAAAATCTCTCTCTTTCCAAGTTCTCAGTCAATCTTTATTAGGAAAAAAATGGAGATAGAGTGAAAATCTGACTTCCAGCAGTTGTTGGAGCTCCTGGTGTTACGAAATTCCTCTCTCTGATTGGGAATGAAGAGAGAACATGTGAACAAGTGAGGGCAGGAACACGGGTAAACAAGCCCAAAGCTCCATGAAAAACTTGTCCCTAAGGGTGGATTACAAGTGGTAGGAGATCTTATCTTTTGCAGGAGCTGATGGAGAAATCCCAAGGAAAAACTGTTATGTCAGAATCTGGAGTTTGACTTCAGTGGAAATATCTGAGAGGAAATGATCAATTTTTAAATTTTCCAGATAATCGAGGGGTTTTGTGGAATAGAGAGAAACAGGTGAAGGGTAGGGAAGGAATTTGAGAACTAATAAACTCAGTTCAAATCTACAGTGTGCCTGTGGGTTTCTCACATTTGGATGAATCCCATCAGTTGGAATTCTGCGGATCTTCCTGACCCACCTGGCTCTTTTTAAATGGAAAATCTTTGCTCGGTGGTGTTTGGTTCTGCATCGGAACCAAAGTGCTTTTGGAAACCTCCAAAGCTTTCCTGAGGTCACAGTTCCCAGGGCTGAGCTCCAAACCCGTGTTTTGGGTGTTCTGAGGTTACGTGTGAAGATCCAGGAAAAATCAGGGCCAGAGGCTTTTGCAGACAAGTTACATCCATGCTGGGAAAATAGCAGGACATGGAGTGATGGGACAAGGGGGAATGGATTTAAGAAGAAGGAGGAGAGGCTAAGATGGGATATTAGAATGGAATTCTTGGCTGGGAGGGTGGGGAGGCCCTGGCACAGGTTGCCCAGAGAAGCTGTGGCTGCCCCTGGATCTCTGGAAGTGTCCAAGGCCAGGTTGGAGCAACCTGGGCTGGTGGAAAGTGTCCCTGCCCATGGCAGGGGGTGGAGGTGGATGATCTTTAAGATCCCTTCCAACCCAAACCATTCCATGGCTCTGTGATTGTATGAACCATCCAAGTGCTGGGAAAGTTGGGATTGTTCAACCTGGAGAAGAGAAGCTTTGGGGGAAACCGATTGTGGCCTTCCAGGACCTGGAGGAGCTACAAGATGGAGAGAGACTGTTTACAAGGGCTTGGAGGGACAGACACAGGGAATGGTTTCAAACTGACAGAGGGCGGGGATAGATGGGATATTGGGAAGGAATTCCTGGTTGGGAGGGTGGAGAGGCCCTGGCATGTGTTTCCCAGAGAAGCTGTGGCTGCTCCTGGATCCCTGGAAGTGTCCAAGGCCAGGTTGGAGCAAGCTGGGCTAGTGGGAGGTGTCCCTGCCCATGGCAGGGGCTGGAACTGGGTGGGCTTTAAGGTCCCTTCCAACCCAACCCATTCCATGGCTCTGGGATTGTATGAACCATCCAAGTGCTGGGAGAACTCGCATTGTTCAGCCTGGAGAAGAGAAGCTTTGGGGGAAACCGATTGTGGCCTTCCAGGACCTGGAGGAGCTACAGGAAAGATGGAGAGAGACTGTTTACAAGGGCTTGGAGGGACAGGACTCAAACTGCCAGAGGGCAGGGATAGATGGGATATTGGGAAGGAATTCCTGGCTGGGAGGGTGGGGAGGCCCTGGCACGTGTTTCCCAGAGAAGCTGTGGCTGCCCCCGGATCCCTGGAAGTGTCCAAGGCCAGGTTGAAGCAACCTGGGATAATGGAAGATGTCCCTGCCTGTGACAGGGGGTGGAAGTGGATGATCTTTAAGATTCCTTCCAACCCAAACCATTCCATGATTGTGATGAATTGTCCCAGCTTTTAATCTCTGGGATCCTCCAGAACTGAGTGGCTGGAACTTTTCTCCACGTTGAAAATGCTTCTCGGCTTAGAGTTTTAATCCTGAACTGAACAGGAGGGTTTTGGGATCCTCCCAAGTTCTCTGGGCCAAAATCACGCCAGGGAACATTTGGGGAGTTTTTCTCAGCATCACAACTAAATCCCAGTGCTATTAAATTCCCAGGGGAGATGCCCACTGGAGCTGAGGATCAACAGTGTCCTGAGCGTTGTCCAATAGGGGAGATCATCAACTCATGGAATCAGGGAATGCTTTGGGTTGGAAGGGACCTTAAAGATCATCCAGTTCCACCCCCTGCCATGGGTAGGGACACCTTCCACTATCCCAGGTTGCTCCAAGCCCTATCCAAGCAACTCCAAAGGTCTAGAGAAAAGTCCCATCTCTCACCCGCTGCAGCATCACCCTCTGAGAGAGAAGCCAGGTTGGACTCTCAACGTTCTTCCTTCCTTAAATACATCTTTAAAAACACCAAATTGCTCAGTGAAAGAGGAAAGCTCCCCATTTCCAACCTCACCACTTGCCCCAAGCCATTCATTTGTCTCCAGAACAAAATAATGCTCAAAATTAAAAAAAAACCTTACACTGACTATAAAAGCTGTTCAAAAAATTAGGTCGAATAACCTGATTTACACCTGGTCATTACGAAGAAATTTCCCGTCCAGTTTTGCATTGAAAGGGCAGTTTTACTCCTAAATTTAACAATTCATTAAATCATTACGGAACATTAAATTAATTAAAAAACCGTTCTTAAATTTAACCTATTAAATATCTTTTGAAAGTAAGAAGACTGAAAAAAAATAAAGGAGTTTTCAGGTAACCTTGTTCTTTTTCGTAATTAATTTTTTGGAAGAGCCTTTTTTTCCTTTATATTGCATATAGAAATAGAAAACATGGCCACGAATCAGTTATTTTATTACTACAATATGAAAATATAAGCGGGGAAGAGTTCGTAGGTGAAAGATGGCGGTGAAATCTTTTACAGCAGATTTTGGTCGAGTTATGAACTTTGAAGGACAATTTTGAATCAAGGCCAGGAGAGGTTTCAGATATAAAATCCGAGTTTTTTGCTCTTAAAAAAATTTTAAGTGGGCAAAAAAACCCCAAAAAACCCCCATGAAATAAATCCTTTCAAAACTCTCCCTCTGACTTTGCAATGTCATTGTTATTAATTTTACATTCGGTGCCATGTGCCTGTAGCAGCAACTTTCTGCTCTAATGTGTCAACCAGAGAAAGCAGAAATAAAACGTTTTTTTCCTTGATTGAAACAAGATGTTTCCCTTTCAATAAATATTTTGCCGCTGGTAGTGTCAAAACGTGACAATTCCACGCTAATAAAATGAAATATTTCTCTGGTTCGCCACAGTATTGCCCTGAAATTCATGTTATTTTCATGCAGTCTCTTGGAATTCTGGTGTTTGTTGCTGGTTTAATAACAGCTCCCGGGAATTAGGTGGGACTGGTGTCACCTGATGGGGACATCAGGTCTCTGGAGTTCTGGTGTGTGGAGCCAAGAAACTCTAAATTCCCCAGTTGAATTCAGATGATTTTAAAGGAAATAATTCTAATATATCAAGCAAATCTATTTATATATATATATACTTTATATATATATATATTTATATATAAAAACATGTATTTATAAATATATAGAATATAAATATATGGAATATAATATTTTATATATTGCTATCAATAATACATCACATATTATAATATAAACAATATGATATACTATATATATTACTATATATTATTATAAAATATAATATTTTATATATAACAATATAAACCTACCCTTTTCTATTAATCAGTAATTTTTATCATGGATAGGTAGATATATATTGAAATTAGGTGCATCCAATACAATCTACTTTAAGTAAACCTACATTTAATTTTATTTGTTTGGGGTTTTTAATTTTTGTAATTTATATTTTTTATTGTTTTTATCTAAACCTACATTCAATTTTGTTGGGTTTTTTTTTTTCAATTTTTACATTTTATGTTTTTATTACTTCTAGGAAAACCTACATTCGATTTTATTGGGTTTTTTTCAATTTTTACATTTTATATTTTTATTATTTTTAGGAAAACCTACATTCAATTTTATTTACTTTTTTATTTTTATAATTTAGATGTTTTTATTATTTTTAGGTAAACCTACATTCAATTTTATTGTTGTTTAAATTATTTTTAAAATTTATTTATTATTATTTTTAGGTAAATTGACATTCAATTTTGTTGGTTTTTCATTTTTATTTTTATAATTTATATTTGTAATTATTTGCAATTATTATTTTGATGTAAACACACATTCAATTTTTTTAATTATATAATTTATTTTTTTTATTTTTTAGCTAAATCTACATTCAATTTTTAATTGTTTATTATCTTTATAATTTATATTATTTTCACAACCTATTTTACAAGTTACCTTGATTTTGTCATTGTGTCTTTAGTGATGACTTTTCTTTGAAATCTGGAGCATTTCTGAATTGATCACTATTGATTCACTGAATATATTCCTAATATAGTCCCAGTAGTCCCAATTTCACTGAATATATTTCCAGTATAGTCCCAACTGAATATATTTCCAATATAGTCCCAATTTCACTGAATATATTTCCAGTATAGTCCCAACTGAATATATTTCCAATATAGTCCCAAGAGTCCCAATTTCACTGAATATATTCCCAATATAGACCCAAGAGTCCCAATTCCACTGAATATATTTCCAACATAGTCCCAACTGAATATATTTCAAAAATAGTCCCAATTTCACTGAATATATTCCCAATATAATCCCAACTAATTATATTTCCAATATAGTCCCAATTACACTGAATATATTCCCAATATAATCCCAATAACCCCAATTTTAAGGCACTTCCTGGCAAACAAACCTGTTCCTAGACATGATATTCCTGTCTGGGATACATTCAACCTTGTTTTCCTTCACAGATATTTAAGGAAACTCATTTTTCCATGTCATTGGGCTTGACTAAAATCCTACAGGGTGACAATTAAATCCCAACCATTGATCAGCTGCAAATCCAGGAGTTCTGGAATTTACTGTGTTTGATTCCGTGCCCAACTTTTCCCCGCAAAAGGTGGAAGATCTTTTTCCTTCCTCGCCCTTCCCACTGCAAAGAGCACAACGGAGTCATGACGGGTCAGATTCGCATTCCCTGAAATCTTTCTGTGGATCTCAACAGGTTTTTGACCCACCTGAAACAGCTCCCAGAGCCTTTTGGCATCTTCTCCCAGGGCACATTCCTGGGAAAGCTGCAGCCCACGGCTTGGACAGGGACACTCTGTGCTGGGTTAGGAACTGGCTGGTGGCCAGTTCTTAACTGGTGGGGAATGGAGCTGCTTCCAGTTTGGAGCATCACCAGTGGTGTTCCCAGGGATCAGGGCTGGGCCCAGTCCTGTTTAATATCTTTACTGATGATCTGGATGAGGGGATTGAGTCCCATCAGCAAATTTCCAGATGACGCCAAGCTGGGGGGGAGTGTCCATCAGCTGGAGGGCAGGAGGGCTCTGCAGAGGGACCTGGACAGGCTGGATCCATGGGCTGATTCCAAGGGGATGAGGTTCAACCAGGCCAGGGGCCGGGTCCTGCCCTTTGGCCACAACAACCCCCGGCAGCTCCAGGCTGGGCCAGAGGGGCTGGAGAGCAGCCAGGTAGGAAGGGAGCTGGGAGTGGGGATGGACAGGGAGCTGAACAGGAGCCAGAGTGTGCCCAGGGGGACAAGAGGGCCAATGGATCCTGGCCTGGCTCAGGAACAGGGTGGCCAACAGGGCCAAGGAAGTGATTCTGCCCCTGGACTCAGCACTGGTGAGGCCACCCCTGGAGTGCTGTGTCCAGTTCTGGGCCCTCAGCTCAGGAAGGACATTGAGGGGCTGGAGCAGGTCCAGGGAAGAGCAACGAGGCTGGGGAAGGGACTGGAGCACAGTTGCCATGAGGAGAGGCTGAGGGAGCTGGGTCTGTTCAGCCTGGAGAAGAGGAGGCTCAGGGGAGACCTCCTCACTCTCTGCAACTCCCTGACAGGAGGGGGGAGCCAGGGGGGGTTGGTCTCTTTTCCCACCCAACCATCAGCAAGACAAGAGGGCTCGGGCTTCAGCTGTGCCAGGGGAGGTTTAGGTTGGATATTGGGAAGAATTTCTTTGCAGAGAGAGTGCTCAGCCATTGGAATGGACTGCCCAGGGAGGGGGTGGAATCTTCTTCCCTGGAGGTGTCTAAGGTGAGACTGGATGTGGTATCAGTGTCATGGGCTGGGTGACAGGGTGGGGTTGGGTCAAGGCTGGACTGGATGATCTCAGAGGTCTTTTCCAACCCAGCTGATTCTGTGATCCAGAGTTGAACACAACTCTGCTCCGTCCCAGCTCAGTTCCATCCCCAGGACCTCCCTTCCTCTCCCGTTGTCTGAATAAGAGTTTCAACAATTTGAAGATTCTCCTCAGCCCAGTGGAAACAACAAATAATAGTAATAATAATTAAAAAAAGCAGCTCCTTGTGAAACAGGCCTCCGAAAAGATGGCCCAAAAAGCAGGAGTTTCCTACATGATACAGGAGATTTGGCAGCAGGAGTGGAATTATATCTCATTCCAGACAGTGAAAATAACCAAAACCAGGAGGTTTTTCATGGAGCAAATGGAAACCATGTGACCCCTCACAATGGAAAAAGCGGAGCTGCTTTCAGCTCCCTAAGCCCTGACACTTCTTTTTGATTTAACCACAATAATCTAAGTGGAAAATGAATAAATGTCAGAGGGTTTTTGTTGGTTTTTTTTTTTTTTTCTTCAATAAATCTGTGCACGAGTGAGAATAAGAACCAGAATAAAAGCTTTTCATGACATAAAGCTCATATGTTTGGATCTCTGACAACATTTTCTTTCTCTTAGTTTTTATTATTCTGATTAGGCCTGCTTGGACCATTTATTTCAAGAAACAAAATGTCGTAAGATGGGGAACCTGCTAAAAGTTGCTAAGCCTGGAGTGAGAGCCCAATTCACAGCAAGATGACCTGAATCAAGACACATTTTATGAATTTTAAAGAAACATTTTAGAGATAAATATGAGATGCGGGTGAGATTGAATGAACGAGATTGAATGAACGAGATTGAAATGAGATTGTTGAGCACAAAATCTCAAACACATGTTAATACAAGAAATTTAATGGGCAAAGACTGTGTGTCATACTTGTCATTCTTGGGGAAATTAATGTCACATTGTCCAGAGTCAGGAATAACCCATTTACCCTTAGATACAAATATATGCATGTATTTTTACCCTTACGTACAAATACATATATATATATATTTAAGCAGTGGCTCAAGTACCTAAAGTCAAGAGATGGGTTCACTGGTATTTATGTTTTCACCTGAAACAGGTAAAAAAACCCCTTGCCATGAATATCCACACACAGTTGACTTTGTTCTGAATTAATGAAGTAATTCCTGGTGGGCTGAATTTACTCCCCAGGGATCAGAATTAATCTCATTTGTCCAGCATCTTGTAACAGGATGAAAAGACAGGAGTGTTGAATCCTTCATGTGATGGGACAAACAAATCCATGGGATTGTTCTGAAAATAAATTTGGGATGTTCTGATGCACCTGAGTCAAAGCCTCGAAGAAGAATGAGGTCACTTCACGTGGCAGTGATGCTGAGTGAGTGTTATATTTTAGATGATCTCTCTTCAGGCAAGAAAAGGTAATTTTGGAACACTAATTCAGCAAGGATTTATGAATTTGTAATTATATGGGAAAGAGAAGTTTTCTTTACACCTGCTTTCTAGAGAGAAGGTACTGCCTGACACAAGACATATTTCTAGGAAGGGGTGATACTCAGTGTAATAAAATATATTTACCACTGAAAATCTTGCCTTGCCCATGACTTTAACCTATCAAAATTCCAGTGAGTTCAGTTGCCAGTGAGCTCCTTAAAATCGGAATTATATTGGAAATATATTCAGTGAATTAAAAGTGACCAACTCCGAAATTCAGATTTCAAAGAGAAGCCATCATGAGAGACATGATGACAAAACCAAGCAAGAGAAATTATAAGTATAATATAAATTATAAGAAATATTAAAAACAAGATAATTGAATGTAAGTTTACCTAAAAATGATTAAAAAATTGTAAAATCACTCCAGTTATATCTATTTTGTCTCCCAGTGAAGATTATTTCCCAAATTAGGAGGGTGCATATACATCTGGAAAGGATCCAATGCCTTCCCAGATAAGAAGATTTGGAAACACACTTGAATTGTGGAATTGTTAAGGTTGGAAAAGCCCTCTAAGGTCACCCAATCCAACTGTCAACTCAGCACCATTTTGACCACTAAACCACGTCCTCAGGTGCCACATCCACAGGTTTTTTTGAACACTCCCAGGGATGGTGACTCCACCACTTCCAATTCTTTAAAACCCTTCCAGTTACTTTTTTATATATAAAAAATAAAAATACATAAAACCTTTCCAGTTATGTTTTTTAATTACATAATATAATTAAATATATTTTTATTTTAAAACCCTTCCAATATATTATTTATATATTATTTATTATATTATTGTATTCATATCCAACCTAAACCTCCCCTGGTGCAACCTGAGGCCGTTTCCTCTCGTCCTGTCGCTTGTTACCTGGGAGAAGACACCAACCCTCACCTCATTCCAACCTCCTGTCAGGGAGTTGTAGAGAGCAATGAAATCCCCCAGACCCTCCTTTTCTCCAGGCTAAACAACCCCAGCTCCCTCAGCTGCTCCTCACAGGACATGTTTTCCAGAGCCTGAATTAGGGCTGAAGTTGAGGAAAACCCTCTGGGTTTGCGGGAAGGTCTCGGTGTGGTTGCTCATTTACTCAGACTGGGAAAAACTGGGGGGAAAAAAACAAAGAACCCACCGCAGGGGAAAGGAATTCGAGACCAAATATTTTCCCCATCACCTGGAGGACAATAAAACATCTGGAAAGCGTTACCAGCCAATTCGTGCAGGAATAAAGCACGGGAATGAGGTTTGGAGACCAGTCAGGGGCTCTGGGAAGTGATGGGGGAGTGCTGAACGGGTCCACTGAGGTGACATAAGTGACAAGGACAAGCACAGCAAGCAGAGAGGACATTTCTGAATTCCCTCTCTGTGGCAGAGGTGGGTTGGAACAATCCCTTCCCTCCCTTTGCTTCACCCTCAGCTCCTGAGGGTTTGTTCTCTGCTCAAGGTCGACAGTGTTCTCTTCAGGGCATGTTGTTGTGGGGTAATAAAGAGATTTATGACCTTTATCAGTTTGCAGACTCTCTAAGGTTTTCTGTGAAGGTGCAGAACCCTTTACTGCACATTTACACCAAATGACACCAAGCTTGGCCTCTTCCTCTGCTGGAGGTGCCTCAGCAACACCCCAGGGACTTCCCTCCACATTCCACGAGTCTGCAGGTGAGACACTGGGAAAAATACATGTGGAATAGGGATAGCAGGGATAGAAAACACCTTTTACCCAAATTCATATGTGTTCTGAGGGCTTGGCCAGCAGAAATAAATCTGATCTAAACCAGGAGAGATTCACAGTGGGGGGGTCACAGTTTGTGGCAGCTGAGATCCAGGTTCTGATATTCCAGTGGAATAATTCCCACCTACCAAGCAGATTTCTCTTAGAAAGAGAAATCCAGATTTCTCTTGGATTTTGGGGCTCTCAAACAAATCCAGATTTCTCTTGGATTTTGGGGCTCTCAAACCATTACAGTGATACCCCATTTAGATAAATTGAAAGTAGACTTTTATTTAGAGGGGGACAAACCTGTTGTCACTCCAACCACCAAGATCAGAGTAATTATCAGCCCTGGGGTTTGCTCCTCAAATGCTTCACTATTGAAACAGAAGGTTATTGGATAAAGGAAGACTTTTCCTTAACAGTGAATCCTTGAGATTATGTTCCAGATGCCAAAGTTTGTCACAACTCCCACTGTTTGGTAATAGAGCAAAGAAACTTTGTGACTCTGTGGTGGGTTGAAAAACATAGGAATTTCAAAAAGGCCAATTTAAAAGGGTTGTTACAATTTGTTCTAATGTGAAAGGGAAAAGAAGCCCTTGTTTGTCACCAAAAAAAAAATAAAAATATATATAATATATATATAAATATATATAAAAATATATAAATATATATATAAAAATATTCAATAGCCTGTATTTTTTATACCAGATCAAGTTTATACCGTGATTTCATAGAACTTCACGGGAAAGAAAATTCCCACGGACTGGACTAGGAAAATAAAATGTCATATTAGTTCCTTAAGGTTTAATTAAGGAATAATGTATCAAATGAAGTTTTATTTCTGCTCCATTACTCCCCATGTCCTTTGTGCTTCACTCACAAGATCAGAAAGAATTCAACACAAACTTTTAATACAGGCCCAGTGTTTGATATTTAAGTGGAATTTTCTGGTTTAAAATTGCTTCCTAGGTGTCCTCAGGATTTTCAGACTGGATCAGCCACACTCCATTTGGCCAATATTTGCCTCCAACATGGATTTTAGTGGGTTCAGAAGAAAGTTCAAGCCTAAATTATTTGGTTGCCGTAGGACAAGTTTATGAAAAATGTCCTCTCCTCTAGGAGAAGTTTATGAAAAATCCTCATTTTTCAGAATTTTCATGGGAATTTTCCTCATGATAGCTCAGGTCGTAGAAATTTTTAAATTTATCTCTTTGTTTTCATTTTTCAGAGTGTTGGGAATTTTCCTGGCAAAAGCTCAGATTGTAGAAATTTTAAATTTATGTCTTTTTTTCCATTTTTCAGAATGCTGGGAATTTTCCTCATGACAGTTCAGGTCATAGAAATTTTTAAATTTATTTATTTTTTTCATTATTCAGAACATTGGGAATTTTCCTCATGATAGCTCAGGTTGTAGAAATTTTTAAATTTATTTATTTGTTTTCATTTTTCATAATGTTGGGAATTTTCCTTGTGATAGCTCGGGTTGTAGAAATTTTTAAATTTATTTATTTGTGTTTAATTTAAGGAAGGTCTTAGCTGAATGTACGTGGAATTGCTCGAGACAGAGGTCATGGAGTTGTGGAATCACGGAATATCCTGAGGTGGAAGGGACCCACAAGGATCATCCAGTCCAACTCCAGGTGGAGTGAACCACCCAGGACATCCCAACAATCCACCCCTGTCCCTGAGAACGTTGTCCAAACCCTCCTGGAGCTCTGGCAGCCTTGGTGCTGTGCCCACTGCCCTGGAGAGCCTGGTCAGCGCCCAACCACCCTCTGGGGGAAGAATTTTTCCCTGATATCCAACCTAAACTTCCCCTGGCACAGCTCCAGCCATTCCCTGAGTCCTGTCCCTGCTCACAGAGAGAAGAGATTTGTGCCTGCCCTTCCACTTCCCCTGAAATCACAGGATCAACTAAGTTGGAAAAGACCTCCGAGATCATCGAGTCCAAATCCTGAGACAAAAGGGACCTAAATCTCCATCCAGGAAAATTTTATCCTCTTAAAACACTGCTCCAATTTACGTTCTCCAATGGCTTCACCAAGCCTGGATCCGAAGTTTTCCCCTGGAGAACACATTGCAGCCTGGTCCTAAACATGGGGATTCCAGAAAAACCTCCATCCTTCCCTCCAGGAGCTGCTGGTGGTGCTCCCGTGGCTCCGACGGGGATCTGCTGCGTTCCCGGGGGCCGTCAGCACGTGGGGAGCGTGGAGAAGTGACACCAAGTGCAAACAGCAGCCTCCATCCGGGCCAAATGAGATCCCAACGTGCTTCCCAGAGCTCCCCTCACATCAAAGAGCCAGGGCTTGAAGAGTCCCAGACTCCAGGACGTTCAACTCCGGCATAAAAACATGATTAGGGCGTTAAACTGTTACATAAACATGTTTGCATCGTTATTTACTGAGTGTCCCAGGAATGCTTTGGAACAGTTAATCAACTCAAGGGCTTGGGCAGAGGGAGGAAATGGCTTTGCAGGGAATAATGAAAGACAAAGATTCCAGATCAAACTCATTAGGGCTGGAAATAAAAAAGAACAAATAATCCTTCGGAAACGACAATAAAACCTCCTCAAATCCAACCAAAAAACCCCCACGAGAAATGCAGCCTCTAAAATAACAGTTTAGAAATGAACCTTGACAAACTTGTGATCCTTAGGTATCACTTCTTTGGGATTGCACCTACATTTTAAGTGTTATATTGACATTATTACTTGAAGGAAGGAATCCCCAAGCTCATGTTTTGAGGTCATAAGTGGGAATCATCAGCGGGGGGACGGAGTTTCAGGCAGAAAATGTTATCTTAGTGAGGTCTGAAAAGAAATTTCCTCCTCAGGACTTTTCCTTGGAAGGCTGTAAAATTCCTGACAGTAAAGGTAATATAAAGTCCTAGGTTCTACCAATGGGAAAGAGTGTTTGGGCAGGATTGTGGATGTGAGGAGGGGGGGAAAAAAAAGCGTATTATTTTGCAAAAAAAGAGATTTGTTTAATTCTGAGCAGCTGACAGGTACAGCATGTCATTCAAAGCCTACACAGGCTGGTTTCAGTTAGAGGAGGAAAACTGCTAGAACAAGGCTCTTTTCTATCAAATTTGATACCAGCTTTTTGAAACATCTATTTTAGAGCAAAGTGACATCTCAAAAGTGACCTGTCTCCAAAATACCTGAGAGCTGAGGTGAGATCAATCTCAGCTGGGGTGTCTCCAGGAATCTCTCATTAACTCCTCAAGGCCACACCACTATTTCTGTCCTCAGTGGCTGTTCCTGAAAACACAGAGGGACAGTTCATATGTTGAAGGAAATGACCTTAGAAAATATCTTCTCTTTTCTGGTTCACCTATGGAAGTCACAGTGGTGGCCACGTGCTTCCAATTCCAGTCAGGACCAGCTCTCCTCTGTTGCATCACAACACAGAGGATTCAGAGGGTCAGAGAAGTGAGATTTGAGCAAAGAAGGTAATTTTGGAAGGCAAATTTTGTTGTGAGAAATGCTTTCTAGTCGTATCTGACAGTGCTTGGCCACCTGCTCTGAACCCCTCTCTGAACCAACCAGCAGGAGCAGGGCAGGGATTGTCCCCCTGGTGAGGCCACACCTCAAACTCTGGGGAAAGTTTTGGGACCCTCATGATAAGACACTGAGAGACTGGAGCATGTGCAGGGAAGGGAAGGGAGCTGGGAAGGGGCTGGAGCAGCAGGAGAGGCTGAGGGAGCTGGGTGGGCTCAGCCTGGAGAAAAGGAGGCTCAGGGGGGACCTTCTGGCTCTGCAACCCCCTGACAGGAGAGGGGAGCTGGGAGGGGGTTGGGCTCTGCTCCAAGGGAACAAGGGACAGGAGGAGAGGGAATGGCCTCAGGCTGTACCAGGGGAGGATCAGATTGAACATCAGGAGGAATTCCTTCCTGGAAAGGGTTGTCCAACCCTGGCACAGCTGCCCAGGGCAGGGGTGGAGTCCCCATCCCTGGAGGGATTTCGAACATGTGTGGATGTGGCACTTTGGCACACGGGTTAGTGGTGGCCTTGGCCATTGGATCAGCCACAGTGTGGGCACAGGACCAGGGCAGGGATTGTCCCCCTGGTGAGACCACACCTCAAATCCTGGGGTCAGTTTTGGGACCCTCATGACAAGAAGGACATTGAGGAGCTGGAGCATGTCCAGGGAAGGGAAGGGAGCTGGGAAGGGGCTGGAGCAGCAGGAGCAGCTGAGGGAGTTGGGGGGGCTCAGCCTGGAGCAAAGGAGGCTCAGGGGGGACCTTCTGGCTCTGCAACTCCCTGACAGGAGGGGGAACCCAGAGGGAGGTTGGGCTCTGCTCCCAGGGAACAAGGGACAGGAGGAGAGAGAACGGCCTCCAACTGTGCCAGGGGAGGTTTAGGTTGGATATTGGGGAAAATTTATCCTGGAAAAGGCAGCCCAGCCCTGGCACAGTGGTGGAGTCCCCATCCCTGGAGGGATTCCGAAGCCCTGTGGATGTGGCACTTGGGGACACGAGGCAGTGGTGGACTTGGCAGTGCTGGAGGATGGTTGAACTTGATGATCATAAAGATCTTTCCACCCTAAAGGATTTTATGATTCTCTCTTAACCCCCCTGCCCTATCAGCACACCCAATACCCCCATTTTGGCTGATGTGATGATCTCTCAAGCCAAGGTGACTGTCAACATTTCGAGGGCAAGTCAGACACAGTATCCAAACCCAGAAATTTCTACTCCCTTCTCTCAACACGTCCATGATTCAAACTGGGCCTGAGCTCTAAAGGAAACTATGAAGAGCAACCATAGCTAAGAATGTTATTTTCAACCTCACGTTCACCAAAATGCACAGACATTAATTTTATTTTTTGGTTCAAAAAAGAAGCCATTCTCTTTCCTGTTTTGCTCTGGGTATTTCCTTGGCCTTGTGCCTCCTTGTTTAAGTTAAAACCAGAAAACAGAAGATTGTGATTCACTGGGATGAGGCTTCAAATTTAATAAATCACAAGGCAGTGGCAGTCAGAGAAGTGACTTATATTTAAATCAGCTGTGGAATCCTGGTGATCCACGTAAACAAGCCAAAATAAAGGCAGATTTCAGAGGAGAGGCTGCCCTTTCAAGACTTTGAAAACAACAGGATGAAAACAGACAGACACGAATTTCCAGCTGTTTCTGTGGTATGGATGCATCGAGAAGGGAAGCTGAGATTATGGAAAACATCCTTTATCCTTTAAATCTGCATATGGTCAATCTTCTGGATACAGAGAAGAATTTTTTCTGTGAAGGAAAGCAAGTCAGAAGCAGAAATTAAATTATTGGACTACAAGGACCTTTCATGTGTCCTTTTTTTAAAGCTCAGGTGGCAAGAACTTAGCAAAGTGCTCTCATATAGTGACCATGTACACACACATTTGTATATTCAGGTGTTTGGAATCCCAGGAATCACCTACTTCCCACTGACCAGACCCAAATATCTTGAGAAGCTGGCAAAGTCCAAATCCTTTTCTGAGTGTTTTGAACTGACACCAGTTGGGGGGTGTCACCCCAGACTGGTGTGTTGTTCACAGGTAGCTCAGGTCTGGAGTGTCAGAGCAGAGCTGAGCTTTTAAGCCTGGAATTCAACCTCCCCTTTCAGGTGTTTGGGAATTTGGAGGCATATGAGCTGTTGTGCTGCAAATGGGGGTGAAGAACAGCAGATTCAACTGAGAAATGGTCTACAGGGACAGTGTTAGGACACAAATCAAGGCCTTCCCACCTGCAGCCTTCCATCCCAACGCTGACCTGCAAAAGGAGGGGTTCCCTCACCTCACTCAGGGTCAATCCACTGAGGACAACGCTCGAGGACTCGTGGTTGCTGCTCCCCTCACACACAACTTATGTTACTGGTCAGCTCTGGGAGCCTCCCCTCTTATAACCCCCTTCTAGTGATGCATTTTTGGGGGATCCCACCCCTCTCCTGCGTGTCACATCTCTGGGACATCACATGTCTCCCACCACCACCACCCTCCTTGTTTTCAGGAGTTGGGCTCAATGATCCTCGTGGGGCCCTTCCAGCTCTGGAACACCCTGGGATTCTGGGATTGATTCTGTGAGTCTGGGAATTGCCCTGCTCTGCTTTGCCTTCACCCCCAGATGAAGAGTCCATAGACAGGGAGATTGTCTTCGTTCCACCAATGTTTGCTGTTGGTCACTCCAGGATGAAAACAGACAGACACGAATTTCCAGCTGTTTCTGTGGTATGGATGCATCGAGAAGGGAAGCTGAGATTATGGAAAACATCCTTTATCCTTTAAATCTGCATATGGTCAATCTTCTGGGTGCAGAGAAGAATTTTTTCTTTGAAAGGTAAGCGAGTCAGAAGCGGAAATTAAATTATTGGACTACAAGGACCTTTCATGTGTCCTTTTTTAGAGCTCAGGTGCTGTTTTAGAGCAAAGTGCTCTCCTACAGTGGCCATGTACACACACCTTTGTGTGTTCAGTTGTTTGTCCTTCTGTCCACACATCTGACAGTGATCCAAGCTCAGAGTGGTCACAGAACCACAACATCCTCCAAACACAGATCCACAGATGGCTTTGAAGTCCTCTAAACCTGAGGCTGATTTCTTCCTTGGGTTTGCTGCTACTTTTTAATTGTTATTTTGTTTAGACAGACCTTTTCTATGTTCTTTGTTATCTGTGTGGGGAGGAACAGTTGTTGTTTTTTGACCCTTTCCACAGCATTTTTTTTTCCAGACACTCCCCTGATATGGAATCTGCACATGTTCAAAAATGAATAACACTCTTTTTTTTTTTTTTTCCCTTCTCCCTTTTTTCCCCCCTTTCTTGGAGCTGGATGAAGGTAAGAACTCAGCATGTTTTCCTACAGCAATCATGTGAAAACCATTCCAGAGCTGCCCTTTAACTTGTACCATATCCCCGGTCAACCCTAATAAAAAAAGACACAGGAAATATGTATGTACCACCAGATTCCTGTATGCAATCAATCCCTCCTGTGTTGTTAAAACAGCAAAGGAAATTCGGTGTTGAAAGAATGTGAATTTAGAAGAAAAGGCCACTAAATAGATCAGGGCTCTAAAACCAGCAAAGAGACCAACTTATTCCAAATAAAACCTGGCTTTTCACGAGTGCTGCCCCTATTTTAGGGAGTTGTTGGTCATTGCAGAAACATGGGAAGATCTCAGAGAACCTCAAGCTTGACAAGGGTAAATTGTCAAATATTAAATATTAAAGAAATATTCATTAAAAAGGCTCTTTGACACGGAAATGTTGGAGCCTGAATGTACCAGGACTAAGCTCAGTTTTAAAATGTGGAGTTGGGATGCTGTGAAATAAAGGATAGGACTGATTTCAGTTGACTTGATCTGTTTGGAAGTTATGCCAAAGATTTCTGTGTAGTTGCCCTCTTAAGATCATTACAGAGGAATAAATACAACCAGAAAGAGATTCATTCTCCCTCTCAGCTTGGGAGATGACTTGTGTCTCTCTATAATTCCAAAGCCAAGCTGGATGATTGAAGTTGAAATAGTTAAAATGAAATAAACAGTTAAAAAAAAAAGAAATAAAATTTAAATAATCAATAACCAAGTAAATAGTTAGAATTGAAGGTGAAAACATACTTCCAAATATCTCTGATGTTGCACAGCCCTAAAAAAGATCTAGGCTTTTAGAGCTGGATTTATGCTCAATGTCATACTCATGATGCCACATTTTCTCAGTCAAAGCTCAGATGACCTGCAAAAATTCAGTATCCCTGGAAATCACTGCAGGATCATGGGTTGGACTTGATGATCTCAGAGATCTTTTCCAACCTCGATGAGTCTGTGATTCCATAAGGGACAAACTGAAAGGGAGATTTCGGTGACAGGAGCCGGGAAAAGGGAGTCACAGCCTCAGAATCACAAGTGGTCGCATCATTACCCAGGAATATTTTTAGGAATCATATCCCAGACATGCACCATAGGATGCATCTGACACCTCAGATTATGTGGGAAGGTGAGGGAGGCTTAGTCACGGCATTTAAGTATGGAAAAGTGAGGATTCTCCAGCACTGTTTGGCTGCCAACTGAATATTTAGTAGCCATTCCCATCCAGTCAACTCCGTTTCCCCATCCCAGAAATGCAGGTTTTATGGAATTGATACAGGGAAGAAAAAAAAAGAGAGCTGTAATAATTTATGGGACTAAAGCAATATTTTTATTTTCCTTTCTGACTGGAAAAATGATTTCCTATGATCTGACAATCACATCTTTCTGGTGAAATGCATCTCTGGTGGCTCCTGAGATGAGAGGGCACAGAAACAATTCCCAGCTGGATCTAAGGAAGCTTTGAACTGGCACCTTGTGTTGAAATGGACAATTCCTTTGGCATTTTTGGAGGGTAGAGGTGGGTGTTTTATAAAAGTTTTTGTTTTCCAAGAGTATTATTGGCATCACCAACAGCTTGATTGAAGGTTGTTGGAAAGACTGAAGAGAACAACCCATGGAGTCATGGAATGATGGAATACCACGAGTTGGAAGGGACCCATAAGGATTCCAACTTCTGGTCCTGCACAGGACAATCCCAGAAATCCCACCATGTCCCTTTCCAAATACCTTTTGAGCTCTGGCAGATTTGGGACTGTGATCACTTCCCTGGGGAACCTCTTAAAGTTCCAAACCACCCTCTGGGTGAAGAACCTTTTCCTGAGATCCAACCTAAACTCCCCCCCCGGCACAGCTTGATGTTAATATTTATGTTTTTAAAAGGTATAAATACTGTTTTCCAGGTCCATGCAGCCCCTGAGGGAGCAAAAATAATGAAGACAGGGTTTGGGAAAGCCCTGGTGTGTGGAGAAGGCTCTGGAATGCTGGGAAGGGCCCAGGAGGAGGAATCCCACAGGCTCCCAGGAAGGGAAAAGCACCACCTCACTCCCTGCCCCAAAACCCTTCCCTCAACTCTTCTATAACCTCCATTTGGAGGTTATATATTAACATATATATTAACATTGTTATATATTAACATATATCTCGAAATGTCTCTTGGGCAAAATTCTCCTCTTCCCAAAAAGCTCCAGAAAGAGGAAAACAACCCAAAATTCCTTCCTGAAGAAGCTTCTTTGGAAAATTCCTTCCTGAAGAAGCTTCTTTGGAAAATTCCTTCCTGAAGAAGCTTCTTTGGAAAATTCCTTCCTGAAGAAGCTTCTTTGGTCCGAGGCTCCTTTTTTTCTTGGGGTAAACAACTGCCTTTGGCAGTCTGGCTCTCCTGATTATTCCCTGTCAGCTGTGAATGATTTCAGCCATATGATGGAGAGGAGAGTAAATGTGTAAAGCATCAAGTCACTGCTGTGCTCAAACTGCGACATTCCCTTCGAATTAGTGGCCTTGGAAAACGCTGCTTTTGGTTTAGGATTTTTCAGAGGAGGGATTTTCAGCTCTGCTCACCCAGAAGAACAAAGAACCTGCCCGGTCCAGTTTATGTGAGAATGGGATTTTTCACAAGCAAAAGGTGGTTTCGGGTTTTCTCCGGGAGGTGTCACAAAATATACATATTCTTATATATTTTATATTTCGAGATTAAAGATTTGAAAGCCTGGAGGCAGATATGGTGAGGTCCTGCACAGCTTCATCCTCATCAACATCTGGTGGCAACATTGTTCCTGGAATCCAAGGCTGCTGCAAATTCCTCCTTCTGGTTCAAACATTCTGCCTTTTGATAGTAAAATCACCCCTCAATTTGTCCTAAAGGGAAAACATCCCTTAATCAGCCAGAGTCAAATTGCTTTCATGCAATCAAAATTAAGTGTTCTTGTAATGTTTTCCAAATAAATAGCTTGTTCAAGAGCAAAGGCAAATAAAAGCAGGCAGGGAAGGAAAGGCAGAGGGTGAGGATGGAAAATTGCTCGTGGTCGAAGTGATTTATTTTTGTCACGACCTGAAGCCACAGGAGGGCAAGTAATGAGTCAGTTTTGATAGCTGGGATAAAGAACAAAGTCTCTGGAGCAGATTTAACTCATTTCTGCAGAGAATGAAGGACTGGACGTGTGTGGATGGTCCTAGGAAAGCTCAGCTGAACCAGAGTTGAGGCTTTCAAGGTGTCCAGAGCTTTTCATTCCGCATTAATAACAAATAAAAGGATGACCAAGGACAATTCGTGCCTGTCTCTGTGTGGGATGGGTGATTTAGTGACAGCTGACACAGAGTCTGAGATACTCAACCTCTTCCTTGCCTTGTTCTTCCAACAGGTCTCCCAGAATTGGGATTCAATGAGAATTCCAGCAGTGGACTGGGGTCAAGTCAGGGATTTCTTGAAGGAGCTTCCTATACAAGTCCATGGGCTGCATCATGGAGAGAACTCATGTCCTTAAAAGCATATTATTATGTCTGAAAGGTCCTGGAGAACCCCTTGTTCACCCTTATAGTAAAGAATTTCTTCCCAATATTTAACCTAAATCTCCCCTCCTTCAGCTTAAACCATTCCCTGTGTCCTGTCCCTCCATCCCTTGTCCCCAGTCCCTCTCCAGCTCTCCTGGAGCCCCTTTAGGCCCTGCAAGGGGCTCTCAGCTCTCCCTAGAGCCTTCCCTTCTCCAGACTGAACAGTCCAAACTCTCTGGGCCTCTTTTCATGGGAAACCCCTGTGATCAACGTGGTGGCCTCCCCTGGAGATGCAGGAGAAGAGACAGTTTCCCCAAAGCCATGAAATTGAGGAATATTAGAGATATTCTTCCAAATGAGTTCATTCCACACAGGTTAAGAAAAAAAAAAAAAAGCCTGATTAAATGAGTTTAAAGCATGAATCACCTGATTCCTGATTTATCTTTAAAGAGGTGGCCCCTTCAGCTTCAAAGTTAATGGAAACTTATGGAAAGATTAGATTTTCCTTAGGATCTCTGAGCCTTTCACAGGTAACTGGCCTGCTCCAGAAAAGGTGTTGGACCAGATGATCTCCAAAGGTCCCTTCCAACCTCAACCACTCCATGATTCCGTGATAACATGAATTGTTCAGCCTCTTGATTGCTTTGGTTACACAGTTTTGATGGTTTTGTAAATATTGTGCAAAAAGCTGTTTGGGTTTTTTCACCCCCCCAGTAATGGTTCCTGTGCTTTGATCCTGGAAAAAAAAGCAGAAACAAAGAGAGAAGGGAAGGAAAACTCGGAGTGTTCTCGTTAATACTTGGGACAAGGAGAGAATTATTTGGTTAGTTAGTTTTATTTCTAAACAGACATATTTGGTTAGTGTATGAATCATGGAACTTTCTTCTTCCAGGGAGAAATGGAGTCCTTTTTTTAGGGAGAAATGGAGTCCTGTTTCTAGGGAGAAATCAAGTCCTTTCTCATGTGTAATTCAGATTTCATGGGGCTATAAAGGATTTCTTTTGCAGGATGTTAAACCAGACTTAACAGAGTTGTATTCAGTCCCCACTGATCCCTCAGTTCTTGCACATCATTGCAAATTTGAGCTTAGAGGAAAATTCCCTTGGTTTACAACAAGCCCTCAGTAAATAAAAACATTCATACACTGCGTGTATAAGCAACATACCTCAGAAAAAAACCTGGGAATGTTATCCATCCCCAAACCAGGCCCATATTCCCTTTGATAGCAACAAAGTGCATCCTTCTGAGCAGCTCCTAATCCACTGTAATCCAAATGGTCCTAAATTATTTACATAAGAGAACGACAGAATCCTTAAGATTGGAAAAGGCCTTTGAGACCATCAAGTCCAACTGTCACCCACCACCTTGTTCACCTCTAAACCTTCAAGTGCCACTTCCATGTGTTTTTTGAACACTTCCAGGGATGGTTTTTGAACATTTCCACTTCCATGGGCAGCCTGTGGATCGCTGTTAATTATGAGACTCTAAAATTACTCAATCATTGGGAATTATGAAGCTCTAAAATTACTCCTGGGTTGCTGGTCAGGAGGTGGTGGTTGCCTTTAGAAGTTGAAGATGATGCTAATGGTGATATTTATTCCCATTTTTCCAGATGGATCTGGAAGAAAATGCACAGACACAGTCCCAGCCTTTTGGTGGGAATAAGGTGTTCATGACCACTACCAGTTTGGAATCATGGAATGGTTTGGGTTGGGAGGGTTGGAATGAGGTGTTCATGACCACCATCAGTTTAAAACCTCATGACCACCACCAGTTTGGAATCATGGAATGGTTTGGGTTGGAAGAGTTGGAATAAGGTGTTCATGACCACCACCAGTTTGGAATCACGGAATGGTTTGGGTTGGAAGGGTTGGAATAAGGTGTTCGTGACCACTACCAGTTTAGAATCTCATGACCACCATCAGTTTGGAATCATGGAATGGTTTGGGTTGGAAGGGTTGGAATGAGGGGTTCATGTCCACCATCAGTTTAGAATCATGGAATGGTTTGGGTTGGAAGAGTTGGAATTAGGTGTTCGTGACAACCATCAGTTTGGAATCATGGAATGGTTTGGGTTGGAATAAGGTGTTCATGACCACCACCAGTTTAGAACCTCATGACCACCATCAGCTTAGAATCATGGAATGGTTTGGGTTGGAAGGATTGGAATTAGGTGTTCATGTCCACCATCAGTTTAGAACCTCATGACCATCATCAGTTTAAAATCATGGAATGGTTTGGGTTGGAAGGATTGGAATTAGGTGTTCATGTCCACCATCAGTTTAGAACCTCATGACCATCATCAGTTTAAAATCATGGAATGGTTTGGGTTGGAAGGGTTGGAATAAGGTGTTCATGATCACCACCGGTTTGGAATCATGGAACGGTTTGGGTTGGAAGGGTTGGAATAAGGTGTTCATGACCACCACCAGTTTAGAACCTCATGACCACCATCAGTTTAGAGTCATGGAATGGTTTGGGTTGGAAGGGTTGGAATAAGGTGTTCATGACCACCACCAGTTTAGAATCATGAAATGGTTTGGGTTGGAAGGGACCTTTAAGATCACCCAGTTCTAACCCCCCTTGAAAAGAGACCAAAATTCCCTGTTACCCAGAGCACCGGAAGAAGTTCTTGCACCATCTCAAGCAGGTTTTTGGGTCCCCACCATCTGGGTTGGTGCTGCAGCTCATGGATCTTCATCCCTCATGATCTCACCGGGTAAGCTGTGATTTATCTTCCAAAGTTTCTTTTTTTGGTACCTCCTGGTCGTGTTTTGGCCAATGACCAAATCCCATTTTTGATGAGCAATAAATCTGCTCCAATCCAGCACCTGAGAAGTGCGTGAGGGACACAACGGGTTGGCCAAATTAATTTTGAATTTGACAAAATGTTTTGGCCAGGAAATAAAAATAAAAGAAAGGGAGGTGTTTGAAAACTTATTATATAAATATATAAAATATCAATATTTATTTATGTTTATATAATCTTACTAAAATATATTTTTTCTTTATATATTTATTTAAAATTTATCAGTAAAATTTTCTTAAATTATTTTTCTTAAATTATTTTATTATTATTGAATAAATTTTATTATTTTAACTTAACATTTATTTATGTTTTTAAAAATATATTTATTTATTTATTTATTTTAATTCTTTATTTATGCCTTTTTCCTGTAGATTAACCAAAGAAGGAATCTGTTGGAGTTGGAAGTTCTGGATTTTTGGTTGGACTTACTGATATTAAAGTTTTTTACCAGTCTAAGTGATTCTATGATTCTATGTCTTGTATTAAAGGGGCAAGTGAAATTTCCATCTTCCCTAGTGGAATTCCAGGAAATATGCTTTTCCCTTAGGCCAAATACACTTGAAGCCAAACTTCTTTTTTTTCTAATCAACAAAAGTGATAGATTTGAAATCCTGTGATGTTGATGAAACATCCCACAACAAGGTATTGAAAGCAATGAAACACAGAGACCATGAGAAAGGCAAAATTTAGGTTCATTCATTCCCAAATATTTCATTTCATGGCTGTTAAATGACTTCCCAGTGCTTTAAACACAACTTTTTCCCTGCTTTCCACACATGTGGTGAAGGTGAAGGAGCTGAGGAAGGGCCTGATGGTGCCACGAAGGTTTTAGACAGAAAATCATAGAATCATAGAATCAGCTGGGTTGGAAGGGACCTCCAAGATCATCAAGTCCAACCCTTGATCCAACCCCACTGTGGTTCTCAGCCCATGGCACTGATGCCACATCCAGTCTCAGCTTAAAAACCTCCAGGGATGGAGAATCCACCCCCTCCCTGGGCAGCCCATTCCAATGGCTGAGCACCCTCTCTGCAAAGAAATTCTTCCTAATGTCCAACCTAAACCTCCCCTGGCACAGCTGAAGCCCGAGCCCTCTTGTCTTGCTGATGGTTGGGTGGGAAAAGAGACCAACCCCCTCCTGGCTCCCCCCTCCTGTCAGGGAGTTGCAGAGAGTGAGGAGGTCTCTCCTGAGCCTCCTCTTCTCCAGGATGAACAGACCCAGCTCCCTCAGCCTCTCCTCATGGCAATTGTGCTCCAGTCCCTTCCCCAGCCTCGTTGCTCTTCCCTGGACCTGCTCCAGCCCCTCAATGTCCTTCCTGAGCTCAGGGCCCAGAACTGGACACAGCACTCCAGGGGTGGCCTCACCAGCGCTGAGTCCAGGGGCAGAATCACTTCCTTGACCCTGTTGGCCACCCTGTTCCTGAGCCAGACCAGGATCCATTGGCCCTCTTGTCCCCCTGGGCACACTCTGGCTCCTGTTCAGCTCCCTGTCCATCCCCACTCCCAGCTCCCTTCCTGCCTGGCTGCTCTCCAGCCCCTCTGGCCCAGCCTGGAGCTGCCGGGGGTTGTTGTGGCCAAAGTGCAGGACCCGGCCCTTGGCCTTGTGGAACTTCATCCTGTTGGAATCAGCCCATGGATCCAGCCTGTCCAGGTCCCTCTGCAGAGCCCTCCTGCCTTCCAGCTGATGGACACTCCCCCCCAGCTTGGTGTCATCTGCAAATTTGCCGATGATATCTTAAAATCATTGATTGCTTGAGCTGCTCTAAGTCCTGAAAGCTGCAGGGGGACTTTATGAATCAGAATGAAGCAGCTGTCTGCTGAGTAACTGGACTTTGAGGTGAGACAGGTATCTGAGGAAGCTTCAGCTGGGACAGAAACCAACTCCATGGCCCTCTGGAGATGGAGGAAATCTTTAATTGACTTTGCTTATCTTAATTGCCAACAGGTCTCTGATACAAGGGCCTAAGTCTCCCTTGCTGCTTCTGAACTATTTCCTTCAGCTTAGGACAAGGAACTTTCTGTTCTTTCTCTTCACCAACCCCCAAAAAACTCCCCCCAAAAGCCAGACAGTGAGACCCTCACAGGAATGCTGGACCCTCCACCTAAGGACATCTGTGGAGG
This sequence comes from Chiroxiphia lanceolata, assembly GCF_009829145.1. NCBI lineage: Eukaryota > Metazoa > Chordata > Aves > Passeriformes > Pipridae > Chiroxiphia > Chiroxiphia lanceolata. The sequence goes on from NC_045637.1 coordinate 154,287,838, forward strand.
GAGGTGGACACAAGTGATAAACCACAACCTTTTCCTTAAATATCAGTGATTCCAAGCCACTTGGACAAGCCACCTGGAGGGAGTGTGGATGTTTGGTGCTCTCTAGTGACTGCTCCACGAAGAGATTTGCTGCTCCCTTCTTCCTGCTGTTAATAAGGGTTGAGCTCTTTGATTTAATTGGATTTATTTCAGCTGGAAGCTGTGAAAAACCCTCTGTTCAGCACCTGGGACCAGCACAGGTGGAGCTGGTCGAGCAGGTTCTGCTGATGTCAATAAATTGACCTTTTCACATGTTTTGATTTGCTCTTTTCCAATGTGGGTTCCCGGCTGCTCCTGCACAGAAAATGGATTCTCTTGAGACAAGGAGGAATGGATTCAAGCTCAAATAAATTTATATTGGATTTTAGGGACAAATTCTTGGCTGAGAGGGTGGGGAGGCCCTGGCACAGGTTGCCCAGAGAAGTTGTGGCTGCCCCAACCTTGGAAGTGTCCAAGGCCAAGGTTAATGAAGCTTGGAGCAAACTAGGCTAGTGGAAGGTGTCCCTGAAGCCCAAAAGCAGCCAGGAGGGTTTGTGTGAGATTTTAAGCATGAGAAGACCATGATCAAACAAACAATATTTGAGTTGAAGGGGCTGTTCTGTGGGAACACAATTAAAACTGCTCCAAAAGCTGAATGTTGTGAGTGTTGGGAGTGTGTCATTTCCTAGAGTGGGATATGGCCTTCTGGAATTTATAATTCTGGATGTCTGTTGGACTTGGGGGAAATGTCAGGTTCAGAACAGGATTAGTGGGCACGTTAGCCAAAATAAAGGTGCAAAATGATTTTAATGAAAGAAAAGAGACTCAAAGTAGAAAAAAATCCCAGTAAAAGCAATCAGGATGTCCCAGTGCCAAAGGAATTAAATGGTCTTTAAGGTCCCTTCCAACTCAAAGCACTCTAGGATTCTGTGAAATGGATGAGCTCACCTGGTCTGTCCTCACTACCTCTCATCTATCTTCTATGTTTTTTTAGTCCTGCAGTAATTCCATCCCAATTTGACAGATGGGGAGAGGTCAGAAAGAACATGTTTCATGAGCACAGGCCAAGAACTCGATCCCAGGAGACAGGAAAGAGGCCAAACAGGAGCATCAGTGCTAGAAAAACCTAAACTTTCCGGGAGGAATCTGTGCATGGAGGACTCAGGATTCTGACACAAACCCACAGGAAAGGATTCTCCACTTGTCCCATTCACAGAAAAATACCCCAAAAGACCATTGTCCCACCACCACAGTGACTACACTGATGATCTGAATGGCCTGTTTGGCTTTTTATTTGAACTCTTAATGATGTGTTAGTCTGGTCTTTAGAATATCCTGAGATAGAAGGGACCCCCAAGGATAATCCAGTCCAACTCCTGGCCCTGCACAGACACCCCAACAATCCCATTCTGTCCCTCAGAGCATTGTCCAAACCCTCCTGGATTTAAACAACCTACTACTGAGCTCCACGTGGCGGGGAAAGCCTGACTTCCTCCAGAGCCACCTCCCAAAGCTTTGGTGCTCAAAAGACTCGTGATTTTTGGCAGCTTTAAGAAAGGTTTTATTTCTGCACCTGTAAAGAGATGTAACTACTTCTTCTTCTAATGCCAACCTATTATCCAAACAGTTCTCATCCAAACTGCAGGACCTGAATTCCCTAGATTGGCAGATCTCAGATGTCAAATTTAGTTCAAATTGGCTGATGGCTTAAAAATAAACCTAAATGTAGGCTCAGTACCTGATTGCATAAGGTTCATTTCCTGAGGAAAAGCAGACCAGAAAAGGTTCCTCTGACGTGCTTTCTGTAAAATCTGGGAAGGAAAGGAAGGAGGGACCCACCTCCCATCTGGGTCAGACGTTGATTCTCGTTCATACTGGACCTGCATTTAGCTGTAGTATTTCCCTTTTTTCCCCTTAGTTTTTTCCTAATTTTCTCAAATTTCTCTTGGCCAGCTGTTAATTGCTTTCATGTCAGGGAAGAACCCAAAACTCAGCAGTGAAGCTTTGGCCTGAGCCCTCTGCTTGGGGAAGATTTATGGGAGACGGAGGCTTCGACTGTCTGAGCCTGGAAATATTCCTTCCTTTTTGGCCCCTTCCCTCTTTCCCATCACCCCTGGGCTGGATATTCCTGCGTGTGCACAAAGAGCTGCTCACACATCTGTCTTTATTAGTGATGGACACGCTGGCATCTGATAGGGTTGGGATTTATGGCTGGGAGAGCCACGGGCTCTTTCAAGCGCTAATATTTTACCGTCTTCCCCGCAGAAAGAATTCCAACTTCCAAGAGGCCCAGTAGCCTCCAGGATAAACCTCTGGCTACTCACCTCCACAGGCTGAGACAGCAGCTCCTTGGAGACCATCCCTCTTGCCTGAGCTGCCAAGAAATGAAATCTGGGGTCTCTCAATCTTTAAGCATCAGCAATAATCTTCCGAGCGCGCTGGAAACTTTGCTGAGCTCGTGTTCTTTTCCCCCTCCTCCTTTCTCTTTCTCTTCCCCCTCCCCTGTGAACCAGCTGGGTTGTTTTGGTTGGTTTTCTTTTTTTAATTTACAAGTTTAAAGTGGGCTAAACTCCCCCTCCTTTCCATGCCCTTTTCTCCTCCTTCCCTTGGTCACGCTGGCAGGTTATTGTCGCTGGCTCAGAGCTGAGTTTTCTCCCTGTATCACTGAAAAACAACCACCAAAAAATCCTGAGAAAATTAGGAAACCACATATGACTCCAGACCAAACTTTACACTCATGTAAATCGGCATCAAGCTGTCGAAATCCAGCACTTGGGCCTGTAATTAGGATTAAAAAAGGGGTAATTGCAATAAAAACGTGACTTTAATGCTCTGGGTTCTCTCTCTGCTAAGCTGTGTCAGCTCAGGAAGCATCACAGACTCATGGAATGGTTTGGGTTGAAAGAGACCTTAAAAATCATCCAGTTCCACCCCCTGCCATGGGCAGGGACACCTTCCACTAGTCCAGGTTGCTCCAAGCTCCATCCAACCTGGCCTTGAAAACATCAACCACGTTGGTTTCTACCTATTTCAGGAGGCTGATAAAGATATTTATTCCCTCCCCTCATATTTCCAGCAGTTTCTCTGCTTTGGAAAACGTCACAGTTGAACATATTTGCTTGTGCAAGCAAAATGTCAATTATTGCAGAGTCAGGCAGGCAAAGCGTGACTGACTCTAGAATATTTTATTTACAAACCGTCACAGAGCTCCAACTCCCCTATCACAGCAAAATAGAAAATATTCCTGGCAACAGGGATAGTCAGAACAATCTCTTGTTTTTAAGTGCATATATAAAATCTACCCATAGACATATGTATAAATATATATATAAATATATATATAAATGCACTGATTTTTCAGTTTCCTAGTTACAAGCCCAAACATCCACCCCCAAAAATAATTAGCAGATTAATCTCCTGTTCCTTGCCAAGCAAGCCTTGCCCAGAGGGATTGTGTTAATATTTTATCTTTAGAAAACATGTCAAGCTGCAGGAAAAAAAAACAACAAACAAGCAGAGAGTTGAAATGGCTCCTGATCTGCCTGGTTTGGAGCAGCAGCAGCAGGTCTAGAAGAGTTCTGGTGCTCAGGAGGTTTTGGGGTGGTCTGAACATCTCCACACGTTCAATTCCTCATCCCAGAAGGTCTCCAATAGCGTTCAGAGCTCTCTGGTCTGGAGGAGACCTCAGGAGATCAAAGTTCCTCAGCACAGAAGTTCCACAAGGACAAGATCTTTGGATATTTCTCGCAGCATCAGGCAGAGGTGTCACCACTCCTGGACTGTTTTTTAAGGCTTTTACTGTTGTTATGTGATAAAAAATGGGGGAAAGTCACTTTATACATGTCTGTGGGCAGGAAAAGGGGTCCATTTAATGGTTTGTCTGAGTGATGTGTTTGCTGTCCAGTGCTCCACGTGGCCCTTGAAGCGTTTCAAACCTTCCCTATGTCCAACCTCTTGGGAGAGGTGACCCATCTCAACTTGTGGGGTGCTCAACTTGTCCCTCCCTGTGCACATTGTGGCAGATCTGGTTGGGTCAGCAGAGCCACAGTCACCTTGGAACAGGTTGCCCAGAGAAGCTGTGGCTGCCCCTGGATCCCTGGAAGTGTCCAAGGCCAGGTTGGAGCAAGCTGGGCTAGTGGGAGGTGTCCCTGCCCATGGTAGGGGGTGAAACGGGATGATCTTTAAGGTCCCTTCCAACCCAAAAAATTCTGTGATTCCTTGACCTTAATTTTCCTGTTCTCAGTGTGATGAGGGCTGTGTTTTCCATGTGCCTTTGGAGACACACATGGAGGGTGGAGACCAACCCAGTGTTCAACCCCTTGTCTTGACCCTGTTCTGGATCCAGCTGGGCAGAAAAACTTCTTTTCCCTTGCGAGCGGTTGATCTTTCCTGTTGTGCTAAAGATTCCCTGGACCTTCATTCCAAACAGGACCATGGTTTCAAACAGACACCAAAGAGACAACCCATGGACCTACATTTCCAGGCTGAAACGAGTCCCAGCATCCTCCTGAGGGTGGGGGTTGGTGCTCACTCACCAGTGGGACCAGCTTGAGCTGTCCCAGGTGTCTTCTCCTCTCGGACCATTCTGGTTCAGTGGCTGCTCCTGTTGACACCTCAGAGGGTTCCACAGAGAGGTGGGAATGGGGGAGACCACAACACCCTTCAGGCACCACTTCAGACAGTCTGAAAAGAAGGAAAACCACCTTTAGGCAACACTGGTGGCTCCTGGCAGGAGACAGGAGTCTGTGAGCTCAGTTCAGCCAGCGTGGTTCCTCACAGAATACCTCAAAACTTGGGGGGCTGGTGGAGAAATAAGGGTGTCTGTCATGATCCAACACCTCTCAAATGGGGTTGAGAGGGTTTATTGAGAACTTCAGCTCTGAGTTGAGGTGGGAACTGGGAGGCCATGCCCCATTTTAGTGCACTAAAGACTTGCTGGGAGTAGGAGACCCCAGGACATTAACTGACCTGCAGCAAGGGCAGAGGCAGAAGAAAGCACACCCAGATCTAACCACAGCACCATCACACCAGTGACCCCCAGGAACCATCATTCCTGCTCATCTCACTGTCAGAAATCCAGAATAATGAAGCCCAGATCCTGCTCATCTCAGTGTCAGAAATCCAGAATAATGAAGCCCAGATCCTACTCATCTCAATCCCAGAAATCCAGAATAATGAAGCCCAGATCCTGCTCATTTCAATCCCAGAAATCCAGAATAATGAAGCCCCGATATACTCATCTCACTCTCAGAAATCCAGAATAATGAAGCCCAGATCCTGCTCATCTCACTTTCAGAAATCCAGAATAATGAAGCCCAGATCCTGCTCATCTCACTCTCAGAAATCCAGAATAATGAAGTCCAGACCCTGCTCATCTCAATCCCAGAAATCCAGAATAATGAAGTCCAGACCCTGCTCATCTCAATCCCAGAAATACAGAATAGTGAAGCCCAGATCCTACTCTTCTCACTCTCAGAAATCCAGAATGATGAAGCCCAGATCCTTCTCATCTCAACCCCAGAAATCCAGAATGATGAAGCCCAGATCCTTCTCATCTCAACCCCAGAAATCCAGAATGATGAAACCCAGGCCCTGCTCATCTCACTTCCAGAAATCCAGAATATAGAAACCCAGATCTTTCTCACTCTGGTGTTTCTGAGCTCTGTGGGCATTGCTGTTTTTCTTGGGATAAATTCAGGGCTCAGGGTGCTGATAAGAAAAGCAAAATAAATACCCCCCCAGCCAAACCTGAGCCCAGCATTTCAAAGCAATGAGTGGCAGGGCCTGTGAGTTAAAGCCACACAATACAAATGAAATTCTTAAGCTTGGAGGAGCTGTTGGAAGTTTTCTATTGGGCCCAATTTTTTTTTGCTCTGTCAGCTTCTCCGGCCCTGAATTTTGTCGTGGAATTCCTCTATTGCTTTAGGCTCCCAAACAAGACAAACAGTTGGAGAGGAAAGGAAAGCTCAGCTGCCTTCCTGCCCCACACTCACTCCTGCTCAGCAAATACCAGGGATTTCAGGCTTTCAGTTGAGCTGTGTGAGAAAGGAGAGAGTGTCCCTGACTTAACTCTTGCTGGGTCCTGTCCAAAGCACGTGCAAAGCAAAAGGTCTTTTCCTGCTGCCATCAGTGGCCTTTGGAACACACCCACCGTGTCCCCGAGGTAAAAGTCACTGCCCTTTAAGGGTGTTTGAGCTGCTCCCAGGCTGCTTTTAATGCACAGACAGCTCCTGTCCCCTCACAGGGCACAGCACTGGGGATGTTGTGATTGCTCATGGAATCACAATCCCCTCAGAGAAATCGGGAGTCACCCAAATCCTGGGAGAGCTGAGAGCTGGAGTGGAGCAGGAGACAACCCCTCCTATCTCAGTGTTTCCAAGGGTTGTGTTGTGTGTGCACCCTGAGGAGCAGCACAAATGTTCCATCTGGAGACAGGGAGGTGGAAGGGATTGGGGCTCTTTTCTCCTTCCAAGGCAGCTCCTCTTTTGCCTCCTCAGTCAGGGAACGCTGGCTCTGCTCCCAGTGACTCCAGGGAATTATCACCCTCAGGGAACAGGAATCTCACTGCAGCCACAGCTCCTCCAGAGGAGATTGGACTCAGCACTGAGAGGCTGAGAGGGGGGGAGCAGGACAGAGTCCCCTCACACCTCTCCATTGCCTCCCAAATTCAGGTGTCCCCCAAATCCTGGGTGGGCTGAGATTGCAGTGGTCCAGGAGACAATCCCTCTTTCAGCAGAGGGTTCCACCTGTGCTGGGAAAAGGTGGAAGGGGGTATCTCAGCTACAATTTACCTTCTCTGCCCCTCCAGCACAGGTGAAGGAGGCAGTTTGTCACCCCTTGGGCACTGATCCTTTCCCTGTGCCCCCAGAATCTTTCTAGGATCTTTAGGCCCTTTAACACACAATTTCCCAGACACACAAAGGCACGTTGGGGTCCAAACAGTGCTGGATTCAGTGGCAGGAATAGGTGGGGTGGAGCTCACACATCTTCACTTGTGAGAAAGGAAGATCCTAAAGTTCATCCTTTACAACCAGGGAGGAAAAACACACCTGGAAAAGTAAAACTTCACTTTTTTTAGATGCCTGCCTTGGAATAAACTGAATTATTATATTGAGTTTTGAAGTGATCAGAGAGCCCAAGGTGTTGCCAAGGATTTAACTTTAAAATCAGATGAGATCTATTCCACCTGTGACATCCAATTGTCTTTGTGTTGTAACATCCACCCAACCCCCACAATTCCCACATCAACCACTAACTCATTATCACCTGGGATCTACTTTCCCCCAGGAATTATTGGCAGGTATTAATTAGGGTCATTGGGGTCCATTAATTAGGGTTATTGGGATCCAAACTGTGCTGGATTCAGTGGCAGGAAGAGGTGGGATGGAGCTCACCCCTCTTCACTTGTGAGAAAGGAAGAACCTAAAGTTCATCCTTTACAACCAGGGAGAAAAAACACACCTGGAAAAGCAAAACTTCACTTTTTTTAGATGCCTGCCTTGGAATAAACTGAATTATTATATTGAGTTTTGAAGTGATCAGAGAGTCCAAGGTGTTGCCAAGGATTTAACTTTAAAATCAGATGAGATCTATTCCACCTGTGACATCCAATTGTCTTTGTGTTGTAACATCCACCCAACCCCCACAATTCCCACATCAACCACTAACTCATTATCACCTGGGATCTACTTTCCCCCAGGAATTATTGGCAGGCATTAATTAGGGTCATTGGGGTCCATTAATTAGGGTTATTGGGATCCAAACTGTGCTGGATTCAGTGGCAGGAAGAGGTGGGATGGAGCTCACCCCTCTTCACTTGTGAGAAAGGAAGATCCTAAAGTTCATCCTTTACAACCAGGGAGGAAAAACACACCTGGAAAAGCAAAACTTCGCTTTTTTAGATGTCTGGTTAGAATAAACTGAATTATTATATCGAGTTTTGAAGTGATCAGAGAGTCCAAGGTGTTGCCAAGGATTTAACTTTAAAATTAGATGAGATCTATTCCACCTGTGACATCCAATTGTCTTTGTGTTGTAACATCCACCCAACCCCCACAATTCCCACATCAACCACTAACCCATTATCACCTGGGATCTACTTTCCCCAAGGAATTATTGGCAGGCATTAATTAGGGTCATTGGGGTCCATTAATTAGGGTCATTGGGATCCAAACTGTGCTGGATTCAGTGGCAGGAATAGGTGGGGTGGAGCTCACACATCTTCACTTGTGAGAAAGGAAGATCCTAAAGTTCATCCTTTACAACCAGGGAGGAAAAACACACCTGGAAAAGCAAAACTTGGCTTTTTTAGATGTCTGGTTAGAATAAACTGAATTATTATATCGAGTTTTGAAGTGATCAGAGAGTCCAAGGTGTTGCCAGGATTTAACTTTAAAATTAGATGAGATCTATTCCACCTGTGACATCCAATTGTCTTTGTGTTGTAACATCCACCCAACCCCCACAATTCCCACATCAATCACTCACTCATTATCATCTGGGATCTACTTTCCCCAAGGAATTATCTACAGGCATTAATTAGGGTTATTGGGATCCAAACTGTGCTGGATTCAGTGGCAGGAATAGGTGGGATGGAGCTCACCCCTCTTTAATTGTGTGATAGGAAGATCCTAAAGCCCAAGCTCATCATAAGAATAATTCCAATTTCTCCAAAATTCTGAGAAAGTCAGTCCTGGATGGATATGAGGGAAGTCAGAGAGACAGATGAAGTTGGTTTTCCATTTTAATATGATTTTGAAGGGGTTTTTTTACCGTGTGGCACTTTTTTTTCTTGCAAGTTAAGGTTTTTTGGCCATTGTTTCCATTCCCCAATTCCCAATTATATTGATGTTCACCTTCTAAAACTTTTACTGAGCTTGTAACCCAGTCATGAAGAGAGAATAATAAGAAGAAAGAAGACAATTTTAGAAAGGAAATTTCACGTGTGGACAAGGAGAGGTTTTTCTGTTCCACTTGCCATCTTTAAATCTCTCTGACTTTTACTAATTTATTAATTTTTACTATTAATGTTATTAACGATTTTACTAATTTATTAATAAATTAATTGTTACAATTTTATTTTTATTAATTATTTATAAATCATTTTTGTTAACGTTGCACAAACCAAAATAAAATTCAAACCTCTGCTGCAGAGCATTTTTTAGAAGGAAAACCGAGCCTGAAATCTCGTTCTGTCACCTCAGGTGAAGCAGAAATATTTTTATTTCGGGCAAAAATAAGCCTAAACTTAAAGTATTATAATTCAACATTTAATATAATTAGAATTTACTTTCATCCCTGCTAAAGCTGAAGAAATGGTTGGTCTAGAAACTTAAGAAGGAAAATGTTAGGATATTTCCCGGTGGCAGGGTATCAAAATTACCTTTTAGGATGATTTTTTTTTTTTTTAATTACTCTTTAGGATTACCTGTAATTATATTTTTCCTCCTGAAATCATTTGGAGGACGGAAAATGTGACTTAGGAATGGGAATCATGGAATCATTAAACTTGGAAAAGACCTCCAAGGTCATCAAGTCCAATCTTTGACTGAAGATCAAAAAAATATAACACAAAGTGCCCCATCCACTTGTTTTTTGAACACTTCCAGGGATGGTGATTCCACCACTTCCCTGGCCAGCTTGTTCCTATATTTAACCACTCTTTAACTGAAATTTTTTTTTCCCTAATATCCAACCTGAAGCTGAGAGGTGGCATCAGACACTTTAATCTAAAAAACTGAATTACAACCTCTAAAGGGAGCAAACCTGTGATCAGGACTCTCCCAAATTCAGCAGACACAAAAATGTGAAGCAGAAAATATAAAGTTCTGACTCCTTTCTTTATGAGCAATTTTTAGCTGCTTTATTCAGGCCTGAAAAATAAATTTATACCCGGTGTGACTTCAGGAGAAGATGCCAACTAAAGGCTTCGCAGGGCAGAGTTTATTTTGTTTGTGCTGTTAGTTTTGAAAGGGTAAAAAAAAAAATAAAATAAATGAATGTATGCACTGACCAAAAATAATGAGAAGTTGTATGAAAACAGGGCCCAGATTCCTCAGGAGAGGACTTTGCAATTATATGGGACATGACAGAGTTTGAAAAACAACACTCAGAGCATGTAGGATAAACAGGGAAAAAAAATATCCCTCAGGTCTTGCAGGTTCTGAGGGGCCATAAATAAAAGATAATGATATTTAGGTAAGAGGGGGAGGCAACACAGCAGCTCCCAGTGCTATTAATTTTCAGACTCGAGGTTCTGTGACTGGCATAAGGTTGTTTTTGGGTGCTTTTACTTGTTCTGAGGTGCTAAAAAAAGCCCCAAATCACAGATCTACCAGGGAATAAATTGGCTTTTGAGAAGCAGAAAGTCTCCTCTCCTTTCTGATGTTCTAGAAGGAAAAAGCTCCATTTTTAAACCACAGACCTGGGAAAACTAATTCCCTTTAGTGGAAGAGTCAGAGTTATCCAACTTCATTCCTGACTTTGTAGGAATAAATAGTTGCCATCTATGGAATTCCCTGCCCTCAGACATTTGGAGGGTGTTTTATTCTCCTTCCCCCACCAGCAAAATATCCGGATCCCATTTTTTTCTCTTCCTCAAAGCATCCTAAAGAGTAATTAAAAAAAAAAAAAAAATCATCCTAAAAGGTAATTTTGATACCCTGCCACCTGGAAATATCCTAAAATTGTCCTTCCTAAGTTTCTAAACCAACCATTTCTTCAGCTTTAACAGGGATGAAGATAAATCAGTGTCTGGGTAAAACTGATGCTATAAAAGGGGCTTCATGAATGTCCCCAGGTTGGCCAGAGCTGCAGGTGGGAATGTAGAGAAATGGGGTGGGAATTAGGATTGCAGCCTGAAAATCCTTCCATTCCTGGTGGGATAAACACTATTTACCATCAGCAGAATTTTGGGAATCCTCTAGAAAGCAGAACCAGAAGCAAAATATCCAGGAGAGACCCAAGCCAAGGCCAGCATTACCAACTGAGGAGTAAAATTGGGTAAAAGAATCCTTATACAGCCTGAACTGAAGGAAAACTTTGTGGGAACAGCAGTTGTGGGAGACCTTTGTCCTTTGGACATCCCTAGAATTGGAAAATTTGGGAAGTAACACCTCCCTCCGGCAGGCTGGATGTTCTGATGGCACTGAAGGATGAAACTCAGCTTCCAAAGCCTCTGAAATCAGCCTTGGGGGTGCCAGAAGCTGTGAAAACAGGATACAAATTAAAAGGGATTTGAAAAACTGGGAGGAAACCTGGATGCAACTCGATGGCAAATGGAATTCCACACCATTCAGGACCATTTTCATGGCATCCAAGCTCAGGCACCAGGAAAGGAAGGGTCAGGTTTAACAACCAGCAAGGCCCCTCTCAACACTGAGTGGATACTTTCACATCCCACCTATTTTTGGGTGGCAGGAAACTGGAGATTCTCATCATTTTTTCCATTATCCATTGTCAAGCTGACGAATTAAAACTGGAACTTTCTGGTGGTTAAGATTGGAGGGGTAATTATGAGGTAGGGCTAATTAACTGCACAGAGAGAGGTGCTGAATGAGAGGGAAGATACAAATTCTTCAGAGAGATCTGAGTCCATCATCACTTATTTGCCAGCCCTGATGGACTTTTCCAAGGTCCAACAGGATTTGGATGATCATTAATTCCCTTCCAACTCAAATATTCTAGGATTCCACCTTAATCTGCTGTCACTGGCAGCCAGGAACCACCTTGTTAATGCCTCAGCTGGAGACAAATATTCAAACTGGAGAAAAATATTTAAACTGGAGAAAAATATTCAAACTGGAGAAAAATGCTCCAACTGAGACACTGCACTTCAGGAACAACATGGATCCAACCTTCCTTTGCCTGAGAAGAACCATCACCCACTTGGCTGGAATTAGGCAAAGCAGGCCAGGTCCTGTCCTAAATCCATGGGCCAAGGAGCATAAAATTCTGTATTTGTGCAGCTGAAGTGTCTCTTCTTTGGAGGTGATGGATTAACCTTCCTGTTGGGAATTACAGGATGGATGACAAAGGTCCTCTTAGGTCCCTCAGCTGGAGTGTCCTGACCACCAAAAACAGGTTGAAAAACCACGTCAGTGCTTCTGGTTTTGGTCTGGGAGGTGGGGTCAAGATGACGTTGGAAGATGGGTCAGGAGGGAGAAGGAGAGGAGTGGGAAGAGCAACTGATTGGGACAGTCTTTCCAGACCCCCTCAAAAGAGTGGGATCACAAATCCATGGGCTTCTTCCATGACTTTTGTGACAAGTTTTTGGTAAATTTGGGCCAAACAGCCCTAAAAATATATGTAGAGAGTCAGAGATGAATGAAACCTCCTCCCAAGAATATCCAGGTCCCTCTGAAAAGAGTGGGATCATAAATCCAGGTCTTATTCCAGGAGCTTCTTTTATGGAGAGTCCTTGGTAGGTCTGGGCCAAACAGCCCTAAAAATATATGTAGAGAATCAGGGATGAATGAAACCTCATCCCAAGAATATTCAGGTCCCCCTCAAAAGAGTGGGATCATAAATCCAGGTCTTATTCCATGAGCTTCTTACACCTCTTATGGAGAGTTCTTAGTAGGTCTGGGCCAAACAGCCCTAAAAAAATTTGTAGAGAGCCAGGGATGGATGAAACCTCCTCTCAGGTGTTTTCAGGTCCCTCTTAAGAGAGGGAGATCATAAATCCAGGTCTTATTCCATGGACTTCTTGCACCTGTTTTATGGAGAGTCCTTGGTAGGTCTGGGCCAAACAGCCCTAAAAAAATTTCTAGAGAGCCAGGGATGAATGAAATCTCCTTCCAAGACTATTCAGGTCCCTCTTAAAAGAGTGGGATCATAAATCCAGGTCTTATTCCATGAGCTTCTTGCACCTCTTTTATAGAGAGTCCTTGATAGTTCTGGGCCAAACAGCCCTAAAAATACATGTAGAGAATCAGAGATGAATGAAACCTCATCCCAAGAATATTCAGGTCCCCCTCAAAAGAGTGGGATCATAAATCCAGGTCTTATTCCAGGAGCTTCTTACACTTCTTATGGAGAGTTCTTAGTAGGTCTGGGCCAAACAGCCCTAAAAAAATTTGTAGAGAGTCAGGGATAAAGCAGAGGTTTGGAAATGGATAATAGGAATAAAATGTAAAATGCAAAATTCAGCTGTGAAAAACCTAAACCTTTATATCAGGTTTGGTGTCTTAAATTTCCCTCAGGGAGAAAAAAACAATTGAAAGGAGACATAATAAAGAGATTATTACTCATTAACGTTGGTATTAAACCATTTTAAAGTGTCAAAACACCCCCCCAGCAAATTATTTCTTGGACTAGATCTTTTCTTTCTCGCAGCAAGAATTTCACTGGATGGATTTTAAAAGCCAAACATTTGGAAAAAAAAAAATGTCTTTAAAAGGATTAAGGTGGTTGGAGCTGCTCCAATGCTCTTCCAAAGCTGGGAAAAACGTGGCTTAAAAAGCAAAATTCAACACCCAAAAAAGTCGTATTTCCAGGCCAAAAGCGATAACCTTGTGATAAAGGATTCCTTGATATTGTCCCTCGGGGCTTTATCCCATAGGAAAAGGCAAAGGGAAGAGATTTCCCACCCTTTCCCTTGGGAAACTCTCAGTCTTGTGGTTTTCCAGGAAATAAATCCTAATCGTCAGCCTCAGTTTTCCTCCTGTCATTTTTTCATCTCCCCACACTCAGTTCTGCTTCAAACCTTGATTATTTTCTAGGTCTATCTAGAGGTGTGTATGTTGTGTTTTCTTAACTTGTTCTCTTATTAACTCGCAGAAACTCATGAAAATTCAACTGATATTTGATATTTTTCATTAATTTTTAGCTCCCAGGTTTTATTTTTTATTTTTTTTTTTTTTTAAAATGTGTGTTGTTGCTGGAAAAAATAGGCTGGAAAAGCTGGAAAATGATTTCAGTGAAATGCTACAAATTTCACAGAGAGATGGAAGGAAAATAAAGAAGTAAAATCATATAATTTCAAGAATATTCTTGAGTTTATTAGAAGTCAATAATCCCTATTCCTGCTTCCCACTGGAAGAGAACACTGTGGGTATTGTGTTCTCTCAAATTTATTTCCTATTAACTCACAAAAGGTCGTGAACATTCTACTGATATTTCATATTTTTCATTAAATTTTAGCTCCCAGAATTGTGGGATTTTATTTTTTAAATATGTGTTTAAGATTCTTTTTTAAACATGTGTTCAAGATTCTTTTGTTGCTGGAAAAAATAGGCTTGAAAGGCTGGAAAATGCTTTTAGTGAAATGTTACAAATTTCACAGAGTGATGGAAGGAAAATAAAGAAGGAAATCCAATGATTTCAACAATATTTCTGAGTTTATTAGAAGTCAATAATCCCTATTCCTGCTTCCCACTGGAAGAGAACACTGTGGATATTGTGTTCTCCCAAATTTATTTCCTATTAAACCACAGAAACTGCTGAAAATTCAACTGATATTTCATATTTTTCATTCAATTTCAGTTCCTAACCTATGTTTATGATTCTTTTGTTACTGGAAAAAATAGGCTTGAAAATACTTTCTGTGAAATGCTACAAATCAGAAGGAAAATCAAATCACTCCAAGAATATTGTTGAGTTTATTAGAAGTCAATAATCCCTATTCCTGCTTCCCACTGGAAGAGAATACTGTGTATATTGTGTTCTCTCAAATTTATTTCCTATTAACTCACAGAAACTGGTGAAAATTCAACTGATATTTGACATTTTTCATTAGGTTTCAGCTCCCAGGATCATGGGATTTTTTAAAACGTGTTTAAGATTCTTTTATTGCTGGAAAAAAGAGGCTTGAAAAGCTGGAAAATGTTTCCTGTGAATTGTTTCAAAATTCACAGAGTGATAGAAGGAAAATAAAAAAAGAAAATCAAATAATCCCAAGAATATTGTTGAGTTTATTAGAAGTCAATAATCCCTATTCCTGCTTCCCACTGGAAGTGAATGCTGTGTGTAGTTTGTTTTCCTACTTGTTCTTCTATTAACTCAGAGAAACTCATGAAAATTCAAATTATATTTGATATATTTCAATAAATTTTAGCTCCCAGAATCACGGGATTTCGTTTTTTAAGCATGTGATTAAAATTCTGTTGTTGCTGGAAAAAATAGACTTCAAAATACCTTCTTTGAAATGCTACAAATCAGAAGGAAAATCAAATAACTCCAAGAATATTGTTGAGTTTATTAGAAGTCCATAATCCCTATTCCTGCTTCCCCCTGGAAGAGAACACTGTGGATATTGTATATTCCCAAATTTATTTCCAATTAACTCACAGAAACTGGTGAAAATTCAACTGATATTTGATATTTTGCCTTAAATTTCCTTTCCTAGAACCACGTGACTGTTTTTTAAACATGTGATTAAGATTCTTTTGTTGCTGGGAAAAAAAATAGGCTTGAAAATACTTCCTGTGAAATTTTACAGATTTGCAGGAAAATCAGATAATTCCAATAATATCTCTGATGTTTTTAAAAGTCAATGCCACAAAATTTTAATTTAAATCACTATCCCTGGTGTTCCTATAGAAGCGAACACCGGGGTCAGCAGGGCCATAGGTCCAATTCACTCTTCACAACCATCCTGGGTGAGAAGGATGGATCAGATGAACCTCAGAGATCCTTTTCACCCTTTCTTCCTATTATTTTTTTTATTCTAATCAGCAAAAATAGGACTAAGGTGTGAAAAACCTTCACACCATTGTCTACTCTTCATGTGACCAACCATGATGCTCTGGATGGATCAGGTTCTTGGAGTCACCTGAGATGCTCTTTTTGAGTCACCTAAGATGCTCTTCTTTCTCTATCCCTTCTTTTATGTCGTTAATATAATTTAAAATTCAATTTTGGGCTCTCCCATTTGAGCAGTTTCCTCTCTCCTCCAAAATATTTGATTCATTCTCTGTGAATGAAATGCCTGCAAAATATCTCTATCATTGACCCGCTGAAGGGACATCTTTACAGCACAACACACAAATATTTAAGGTCAAAGAGGCATCAAATCAGCCACCTGAGGTCCCAAAAATGTCATAACTGGAGAAATTTGAGGCTATTCAGGGCTGGATGAAATCGTTTCCCGCTGCTGTGCCCTCTGGAGAAAGCAAGGTCTTGATGACCTCCAGGAGTTTTCCCCCCTCTGACTTTGCCAGCTCCGGTTTCAAAAAGACATGGCAAGGTCTGGAGTTACCACAAATCCCCTGGGAGTCCCCCATGAGGCTTTTGTGGGAATGAGGGAAGAGAAAGAAAAGGTGCAGGACCATCCAGAAGGACACAAAATTCCCTGGCTGGCAACCAGAGAGCCTGGGATAAACCACAAAGCTTTATTTAGCTCGGGGTTGTGCCGGGATTAACAACAGCCACGTGCTGCCAATACTCAAGTAGGTTGTGCTGAAGGATCTGAAAGCAGGGAAAAAGTGTGGATTTGTCCCTTTTTGTGCTGGTTATGACTGGGATAAAGTTAATTTTCTTCCGGGTGGTTGTTCCAGTGCTGTGCTTTGGGTTTGGGAGGAGAACAGTGTTGAAAAAGCTGAAGCCCATGGTTGGACAGGGGCACCATGTGCTGGATCAGGAACTGGCTGATGGCCGGGCCCAGAGAGTGCTGGAGATGGAGCTGCATCCAGTTGGGATCTAATCACTGATGGTGTTCCCAGGGATCAGTGTTGGGCCCAGTTCTGTTTAATATCTTTATTGATGATTTAGATGAGGGGATCGAGTCCATCATCAGCAAATTTGCAGATGACACCAAGCTGGGGGGAGTGTCCATCAGCTGGAAGGCAGGAGGGCTCTGCAGAGGGACCTGGACAGGTTGGATCCATGGGCTGATTCCAATGGGATGAGGTTCAACCAGGCCAAGGGCCGGGTCCTGCCCTTTGGCCACAACAACCCCCGGCAGCTCCAGGCTGGGCCAGAGGGGCTGGAGAGCAGCCAGGCAGGAAGGGAGCTGGGAGTGGGGATGGACAGGGAGCTGAACAGGAGCCAGAGTGTGCCCAGGGGGACAAGAGGGCCAATGGATCCTGGCCTGGCTCAGGAACAGGGTGGCCAACAGGGCCAAGGAAGTGATTCTGCCCCTGGACTCAGCGCTGGGGAGGCCACCCCTGGAGTGCTGTGTCCAGTTCTGGGCCCTCAGCTCAGGAAGGACATGGAGGGGCTGGAGCAGGTCCAGGGAAGAGCAACGAGGCTGGGGAAGGGACTGGAGCACAATTGCCATGAGGAGAGGCTGAGGGAGCTGGGGCTGTTCAGCCTGGAGAAGAGGAGGCTCAGGGGAGACCTCCTCACTCTCTGCAACTCCCTGACAGGAGGGGGGAGCCAGGGGGGGGTTGGTCTCTCTTCCCAGGCAACCATCAGCAAGACAAGAGGGTTCAGTCTTCAGCTGTACCAGGGGAGGTTTAGGTTGGACATCAGGAAGAATTTCTTTGCAGAGAGGGTGCTCAGCCATTGGAATGGGCTGCCCAGGGAAGTGGGGGATTCTCCATCCCTGGAGGTTTTTAAGCTGAGACTGGATGTGGCATCAGTGCCATGGGCTGGGAACCGCAGCAGTAGTGGATTAAGGGCTGGACTTGATGATCTCAGAAGTCCCTTCCAACCCAGCTGATTCTATGATTCTGTGATTCTATGATTCTATGATTCTATGATTCTGTGTTTCTATGATTCTATGATTCTATGATAACACACTGGGGTTTGTTGCTGAGCAGACACTAAGCCAAGGAGTTTTCAGCTTCTCTTCCTTGCCAGCAAGGAGGTTTTGGGAGGCACAGGGAACTGGGATAGGACAGAGATGGGACAGCTGCCCCCAGCTCCCAAAGGGATATTTCCCATCATATGTTGTCTACAAATAAATGTGGAAAATCTCCTTCCTGTCACAAGCACACGGGCCCAGATTAGTCTCATCCAGCAAAACACTTGGGCCAATGCTCTGATCAACCTCATCTCCTTACACTGACAGCAGGACACCTGGCTCATGTTGGCACCTCTCAGGAGAGGAGGAATTCCACCTTGGAAGGGCTTTTTTTTCTCTCCACTGTGCGTCCAGGGACCACAGAGTGACCTTACTGACCTTCAGTGGAGGTTGCCCCAACCCTGGAGACATCCAAGGTCGGGTTCAACTGGACTCTGAGCAACCAGATCCACTGAAGATGACCCTGTTCACTGCAGGGGGATGGACTAGAAGGCCTTTAGAGGTCCCTTCAACCCAAACCATTCCATGATTCCATGATCATTTAGAGGATTTGGACATTGGTGTTTGGGGTTCCCTCTCTGCCCAGGCCGTGTGGGAGGAGAGGTTTGGTACAAACCACCAACTCTGTGGTGAGAACATGTGGAGCATCCCACGTGCATTCCAGGGTTGGAATGGCTCAGGAATTGCTGCTGGAGTCCCACCAGCCACTGACCTCAACCACTTCCCACCCTCACCAGGCTGTGCCCGTTCCTGCTCCAACTTTCTTGTTCCTCATTCTCACCCACATCAGGCTCAGCTCTGCAATTTCCAGCTGCCCCACCATCCTCTCCAAGACCATCTTTCCCAATTTTTAATTATTGCAGACTCTTTTTTCCCCTTCACCTCCTGTTATTCCATGGAATCTCTCCAGTTTCAGAGGATGTGATGCCACCTGAGGTCTCGATGTTGTTCTCTGAGCAGATGTCCTGGGGTGACAGGGCCCTGTGGTTCCAGCAGGAGCATTGCTTTGAGTTGTGTAATCCCAGATATACATAAAAACAGGATGGATTTCTTTCCAGTTCATTTCCAAGTCCCTTCTGAAAGCCCTCCAAGCTCCGGAGCTTGTGGAATTCTCTCAGGAATTCCAGTCCCAAAGGTCTTGGTTTGGTGATGGCTCTTCAACAGCTGCTCTGGGAAATGTGTCCTCCAGCAAGGAATGTGCTTCAGATAGAGTTTACTCTCCTGATATTCCTGTGGGTTAAAATAAAACTAAAATAAATTTAAATAAAAATAAAATGAAAATATCCCAAAAAAATAGAGATCAAGGGAATCTTGAGAAGCCATTTCCTTCGTCTCCTGAGAAGGGAAGAGCTAATTTAACCCTGAGAGTCAATAAATGCCCACAGACCATCTCCTGATTATTTGCTCCACCCTTTAATTATTTTATTATTAAAAAATTCCATTAGAAAAATCCATCCCATCCCCCCCCCCCAATTCCTAAATTGACTTTCCCTGGTTGAAGTTTAAGGTCAAGGTCTCTTATCCTTCATGGGCAGGGAGGTTGGTTTGTTTTCTTTTAATTGCTACTGTCTCCAGATTAGGAAAGTGCTCTCAGGTTTCCCTTCTGTTTATTTTTCCCTGGACTTTAAAAAAAAAAACCAAAACCAAAAACCAAGTAAAAGTCTGGTCAGTGGAAAGGGAAGGGATCAATCCCAGAGGGAAAACACTTGCACTTTTCCTCCTTCTACTGAGAAACCCTTTCTCAAATAATAAACAGATGATGAAACGCTGAAGTCAAAGGTCTTTTTTCATCAAATCTGACATTTCCTCAAAGAATTAAATTGATTTTCGTTGCTCTGAGGTCGTGGCCGTGAAATCCTCTTCACCAATATCAGACACGTTTTTGCACTCATTTCCTTTTGATTGAAAAATGAATATTGAAAAACAATTTCAAAGTGGCTGCACGTGGAATTTATATTTTTGGCACGAGAAGGAAAGATAAGAGACGTTGTTCTGAATTATTTTAATATGGATTACAATAAACTTGTCAGAAGTGTGTGAAAAGATTAAACTGAGATGAATCAGAATTAGAATTAACACACATTTATAAGTGTGTTAGATTTTTGTAATAATTTATTTCTGATTTCACAGATCCCTGTCCATTTTTTGGTTTTGGTTTGTTTGGTTTTTTTTTTTAGTAACAAATATTCTGATGGAAGAACTCTGACAAATCATCTTTGAATCTCAAAAATCCCCAATATTATTTATCCCTTATTTGATTCCTCCCTTCTTTCTCCTCTTCCTTGTTCCAAATTAGAACCTTAAAATCTTTTTGTCCCTATGATGAGCTGCCAGGACACTGATTTTCTTCCACCCCTGAGGTGTTTTGTCCACGTATCATAACTTCACTTGTCCAAATGATCCTCCAAATTATCCCTTCTATCCTTGGCTCTTTGCCTGACATTCCCAGGCAGATGGATTTGGCCTCTCTCCACCTGCTTTCAGGAACTTTTTTGGGCCATTCCTCTTTCTTATCCTATTTTCTCCTTCTTCAACTCATAATATCAGGAATGTGCCTCCTCTAAAATATGTATTTTTCAAGTCTAGCTGAAGGCACCACCTTTGAAAATTGAAAAGGGCTTTGAATCAAATTTGTTTGGCTCCCAGGGTGTCTAAATCCTCATCATGACCAACAAAAGTCCTTTAAACCTGGATATGAACGTGCTTGGCTCAAAGGCCAAGCTAAGAATAGACCCTGAGTCTGATTTGATCAGGAATTCTTAGAAGGATTGGATTTTTTATGCTTCATATGGGGCAGGATTAGTTTCACCTCAACCCAGGAGTTCAGCTCAGAGGCAAAGTAAGCTCAGTTTTGGGATTTTGTCCCAAAATTCCTTTGTTGTGGAAGTCCTATGGATGTCTCTGGATGGCTCAGGCTTTTCTCTGGCACTAGAACCCTTCAACTGCCCCTCTGAGTCCAGTTTTAGTTCATATTTAAGTTCCAAATAAATCATGGCTTTGATTCAGGAGCCCAAATGCAGCTGATTGGGGCCATCACTTCCTAAAAAATCTGGAGGGGGATTTTGGACAATGACATGGAGTGATGAGATAAGGGGGAATGGTTTAAATTTAAGGTTTGAATTGGATATTAGGAAAAAACTCTTGTCTGTGAAGGTGGGAAGGCCCTGGCACAGGTTGCCCAGAGAAGCTGTGGCTGCCCCTGGATCCCTGGAAGTGTCCAAGGCCAGGTTGGAGCAACCTGGGCTAGTGGAAGGTGTCCCTGCCCATGGTAGGGGGTGGAACTGGATGTTCTTTGAGCTCCTTCCACCCCAAACCATCCTGGATTCTCTGTCTCCAGGAACAATCACCCCAACACTCACACTGGTAATTGGGCTGACTTATTAATGAGAACAACCACTTCATTTTCTATCTCTGCTTCTAGGCATCAAAACCTTCTGCTGGTGAAGGTCACCTCTGTTTTGATTATTTACTGATATTCTCACCTGTCTGAAGTGGGTGAGAATGAAAAGCAGCTGAAATATTCCCAGTGGTCCATGACAAGGCACGGAAGATTTTCCTGGGACCTGCAGGTGAGTAGAAAACATGGATTTTACAGTCAGAAAAATGTGCAATGACCCACCAAGTTACTCAGTCATTTCCCAGCCCCTTTTTAAATGTATTTGGCATTTAAGTTTTCATATTTAAATCACACTTTATAACCATACATTCTTCTTCTTCTTCCTCTTCCTTTTCTTCTTCTTCCTCTTCTTCTTCTTCTTCTTCCTCTTCTTCTTCTTTTTCTCCTTCTTCTTCTCCTTCTTCTTCCTCTTCTTCTTCATCTTCCTCTTCTTCCTCTTCTCCTTCTCCTCTCCTTCTCCTTCTCCTTCTCCTTCTCCTTCTCCTTCTCCTTCTCCTTCTCCTTCTCCTTCTCCTTCTCCTTCTCCTTCTCCTTCTCCTTCTCCTTCTCCTTCTCCTTCTCCTTCTCCTTCTCCTTCTTCTGCTTCCACTTCTCTTTCTCCTTCTTACCCTTCTTCTTCTGCCTCCTCTCATTATTATTATTATTATTATTATTATTATTATCATCATCATTATTATTATTATTATTACTACTACAGTTAGCCAGGATTATCTACAATGGCACAAGATGAACTGAGGGACAATATTTCCTATTTCTCTTAATTCTATTTCGTGGATGAGAGATTTTGGTCCCACCTAGATCTCCACCTCAGTATAAAATCAGGATTTCCAGATATTAAAGAAAAAAAATGAAAGAGAGATGAGAAATAGAAAATCTAATCCCAAAAAATTCACATTTCAGCAATTTTTTTTATCCTGGAGGAAGGGGAAGAGCCGAAATGTCATCATTCACTTCACAATATGGTTTATTGGGCATTAGGTTGGAAGTTGGATCTTGGAGGGTTTTTTCCAACCTTAATGGTTTTATTCTAGCAGGAAAATCAGATTATTTTGTGAAGATTTGCATCAGAAGAGCTCAGACTTCACAACAGAGACATTTACCCAAGAAATAACACGTCGTGTATCTTTGTTATCCATCAACGCTGCAGGAAAGAGGCCACAAATCCCACAAATCCCACTCTTCCATGGCTTTCTTGACTCATGTGGCTGCTGTGCCCTGGCACGGAGAAGAAAAGGTGGGAATTGCTGGGGAAATGGGTGTTCCTGGCAGCTGGAATTTGGGACTCACGAGGAGGTTTTTAACGTGGGAGCTGCTTCTCCCAGGGCTACCCTGGGAATTTGTGGCAATAAAAGGTGACCTCAGGAGGGCCATTCAGGTTTTATTAGGTTTTGGGGAAAGGTTAAAAACTCATCTAAAGGCCATCCCACTGTGGCTTTTCAATTGTACCACTCTCCTGGGTCGGAATTTTTGGCATTTTGGGTTGGAATGTTGCAGTGAGGGCAAGTGATGCTTTAGAAACTCTGTGGGCCACAGGAATTCTGTCTCCCCCCTTCTTCCTCTTCCCTTTCCCTCTGTCCTAATCACTTTTCCTCCTTCCTAAGCCACAAACAAATTCACCCACGTGGGCACAGGACTTTCTGTGTGAATAAAACCACCCGTCTGTCCAGTTTAAGGTCTTGAACTGGAGCAGAATATCAGAGCTTAAATACAACCCGGGTCCCAGCTAAAAAGTTGCGAACTCCTCATTCCTGGTGTTCAAGGTGTTCCAGATGTCCAAGGCCGGGTTGGACAGGGCTTGGAGCAACCTGGGATAGTGGAAGGTGTCCCAGGGGGTGGAACTGGATGATCTTGAAGGTCTTTTCCAATCCAAACCCTTCTGTGGCTGAAGGAGTTCAGGTGGACACTTTGACATCAAGCAGACCTGCTCTGGCACAGGAATATTGGGGGCTTGGAAAAGCTTCTGGCTGTGAGACCATGGAAGTGACAACCTTGAGATCCAGCTTTTTGAGGTCACATCAGCCTGGCCATTCCCTCACAGCCATGGGTGGGGTGACCAGAGCTTGGCATTTGGATAACCAAGAAAATGAAGCTGCTCCCACACACCCGAAGTGGAAAGTTCCTCCCATCCCAATCCAACCATTCTGGGATTCTGATTCTAAAAACCCCTGTTTACTCCACGGAAAAAAAGAGTTGCTTGAACACCTTTTCCTCAACTCAGACTCTCTGTCACTGATCACAGACCTTCTCTTTCTTCAGACTATCCCCTTCTGGCAAAGCCTGAAGGAAAAAAGCCAGAGCTTTTTGTCCCTCGGTGGAAGGGACAAGGCACTGCAGAGACTTCTCCTACAACACCAGTTTTCTCCCTCAGCCCATGCCAGAGAGCTGTTAATTCATGTCTGAGTGAGCACACACTGCTTTGGCCCTTGGCAACACCAGAGGAATCCCCGGGATGTGGGAGCAGGATGCCAACTCCTTGGCTCGTGTCACTGGCACCAGACTTGCCCACGGCACAGAGTGGGGGAGCTGCTGGTGCATGTCCACAAAAAGAGGGTGTGTTTTGGCTAAAACCAAGAGGGTGAGTGGTGCTTAACTATCAGCAGCCTTCTAGAGACACTTCCCCAACAGTGCATTCCCTCAAAAAGCAGCTCCTTTTGATAGAAGGAAGATGTTGGAGATTCCTACAGTTGGCTGGAGCTTCATCAGTTCTCCTACAGTTGGGAATTTGTTGTGTCCAAGCTGGGAAGCCTCCAAAAAAAAAAAAAAATAGTGGTGAGTGGGATGCAGGCTTGGCAACTCTTAGGATTTAGGCTTAGACAGCTGGATTAGCCCCTTGTTCCCTTTGAGGGAGGAGGATGAACTGCTCTCCAAAAATCCCTGTATGGATAAACCTTGGGACAAGTCTGACACCTCAGGAATTCCTGATTATTAGGAAAAGCTTTTATCCATAAAGGCTTTTCCCTGTATGGATAAACCTTGGGACAACTCTGGCACCTTGGGAACCTCTGATTAATAGGAAAGATTTTTATCCATAAAGGTTTTTCCCTGTATGGACAAACCTGGGGACACCTCTGATACCTTGGGAATCACTGATTCATAGAAAGGACTTTCATCCATAAAGGTTTATCCCTGTATGGACGAACCTTGGGATAACTCTAACACCTCAGGGATCTCTGGTTGATAGGAAGGGTTTTTATCCATAAAGGTTTATCCCTGTATGGATAAACCTTGGGACACCTTTGACACCTGGGGAAACTCTGATTTATAGGAAGCAGTTTTATCCATAAAGGTTTATCCCTGTATGGATAAACCTTGGGACACCTCTGACACCTTGAGAATCACTGATTCATAGAAAGGACTTTCATCCATAAAGGTTTATCCCTGTATGGATAAACCTTGGGACATCTCTGACACCTCAGGAATCACTGATTGATAGGAAAAGCTGTTATCCATAAGGGTTTATCCCTGTATGGATAAACCTTGGGAAACCTCTGACACCACAGGAACACCTGATTGATAGGAAAGGTTTTTATCCATAAAGGTTTATCCCTGTATGGACAAACTTTGGGACCTTTAACACCTTGGCAACCACTGATTCATAGAAAGGACTTTCATCCATAAAGGTTTATCCCTGTATGGACAAATCTTGGGACAACTCTGACACCTTGGGAACCACTGATTAATAAGAAAGATTTTAATCCATAAAGGTTTATCCCTGTGTTGATAAACCTTGGGACACCTCTGATACCTTGGGAACCCCTGATTGATAGGAAAGATTTTTATCCATAAAGGTTTATCCCTGTATGGAACTTTGGGACACCTTTAACACCTTGGCAACCACTGATTCACAGAAAGGACTTTCATCCATAAAGGTTTATCCCCACATGGATAAACCTTGGGACACCTCTGACACCTCAGGAACTCCTGATTGATAGGAAGGGTTTTTATCCATAAAGGTTTATCCCTGTATGGAACTTTGGGACAACTCTGACACCTTAGGAATCACTGATTGATAGGACAAGTTTGTATCCATAAAGGTTTGTCCCTGTATTGACAAACCTTGGGACACTGATTCACAGAAAGGACTTTCATCCATAAAAATTTATCCCTGTATGGATAAACCTTGGGACACCTCTGACACCTTGGGAATTCCTGATAGGAAAAGCTTTTATCCATAAATTTTATCCCCTGATGTCTCCTCTGGAGAGCAGAAGGAAGTGGGAGCTTCATTCCTGTGCAATCCATGGCTGAGACCTTCCTGACATCCCAAATTCCCTTCCTTGGGAAGTTTTATACCCTTTATTTTGTCCTGCTGGGCTGTGAAGGATCCAGAGCACTCCCAGGAGCCAGCAGAGGTTTCTCTGACCACAGAAAATGTCTCACTTTCATTCCAGAAGGATTGTTACTCCCTGCCCAGCTCTGTCTGGGATGGATTCCCTCACTTTCCCTTCCCTGGCTCTCCAAAGGTGGATTTTCAGCTCAGGAATAAGGTGAAGGCAAAGTGACTGAGCAGAGGCACAGGAATATTAAATTAGGTAAGACACAGACAACTCCCAAAAATCTGATGGATGAGGAAAAGAAGTGTTTGGCTTTGGGAACAGGGTTTTATTTGTTCCCCTGTGGTTTTGGCTGTGAAATGAAGTGGAATTGGAGATGAAATTTGACTTTTAGCCTTGGTATGCTCCATAATTCACTACCAGATGGCAAAGGGGGATTTTTTAAATTAGTATTTTTTTTCCTCTTCTTTTTTTTTATTATTAATATTTTTTCTCTTCTTTTTACTTTTTTTTTTTAAATTTATTTTTAATTATTATTTTTTCTCTTCTTTTTACTTTTTTTTTTAATTTATTTTTTAATTATTATTTTTTCTCTTCTTTTTCTTCCCCCTCCACCTACAATGGCAAATATTATTGGTTTAAACCTTCTGCAAAGCCCTGGGAGCCCCTCCTTGCTTTAATTTGTGTCTCTCCCCCTTTCTCTTTGTATAATTATGTGCAACCACATTCCTTTCCAGCTCTGCTTCACATCCCCTTTGCCTCTAATTCCGTATTTTGGTGGCATCTGTGACAACCCAAATACGTCAAATTGATAAGATATTTTTGCCTGGGGAAGACAGGACCTTCCCACACCCTGATTTTTTAGTTATTGTAATAAACAATAGATAAAAATTAGACATAAATACACAGGGAGAGGGATCAACCACTGGAAAAGGTCCTGCAGTCATTAAGCTTAGCTTAGTTCATGACGCTCCTTATTTATTTATATATATTATTATTATTATTATTGTAGTATTTAACACATAATAATGAAGTTGAAGCTGCTCCTGGTGTAGAACTAAACCTAAAATTTGGGCAGGAGCCATGAGTATATATATATATATATAAAAATATATATATAAAAAAATATATATATATATGAGTATATATATATAAAATAAGGCAGGAAGGATGAACAGGGAAAAACAAGGCAGGAAGAAGAGCTGGAACTGCAAACTTGTGGAGCCACAGCCCATGGAATCATGGAACACTTTGGGTTGGAAGGGACCTTTAGAGGTGAGTGGCATGGAATGTTCCCAGGGATGGAGCATCCACCACCTCCCTGGGCAACCTGTGCCAGTGTTTCCCCACCCTCACTGCAATCCAAATTCTCACTTCAAGCTGACCTAAATCAAATCCTTTTGGTTTAAAACCATCACTCCCTGTCCTGTTGCAAAACAGGCCCTGCTAAAAAGTTCATCCCCATCTTTCTTCCAGGCTCCTTTTAAAAGCTGAAAGGCAGGAACAAGGTCTCCCTGGACACTTCTCCAGGCTGAACAACCCCAACCAGCTCAGCCTTTCCTCAGGGTAGAGGTTCTCCAGCCCTCTCATCATCTCCTGATCCCCCTTTGGACCAGTTTCCAACTGGTCCATGCAGATAAAAAATAGGATTTCTGGGAATGCCTGAAATGATGGATAGAAACCTAAAAAGGCTCCGGGATGTGGAGCACAGAAAACACATTGAAGCAAATTAATGATCTCCAGAGACTGTTCACTGGATCTGCTTTAATTGTAATGAGCATTCAGGCACAGAGTAGTGACTGACTTGGTTTTCCCACTGTTTTCTTGTGTCAAACACGGGGAATAAATTCTTAGGGATTGAAAAAAAAGGGAAGAGAGGCAGCAGATCTAAAAGAACCTCTCAACCTTGGAACCGGATTTGGTGGATCTCCAGCTGCCACCAACTGATGGGGCTCTGTGGGTGGATCCCGGGACAGGAGACTGAGGGAATGAGCAGCAGGATTCCTGCATCCCTCAGGACAGAGTTGTTCCCAAGCTGCCAAGGTGTTCAGCTGCCTTTGGAAGGGCCAAGTGCTTGGCTTTGTCTGCTGGGAGAACATGAGATATGACACCTTCCCCCCACCCCTCCCAGAGCCCTTGAATGTGGCATTTCACAACTCCTTTGGCCTTTCCTCGCCTTGATTTAAGGTGCAGGACCTGTGACAGGGGATTGTTTGGGGTCACACGGTGGAACAGGCTCGTTGTGGCCTCGCTCCCAGATCTTGGGGGGCTGCCCAGAGATGGAATGATAAGAGCTGGAGTTCTCTGCTTTGTTTGGATTGCTATGATAGACTCCAATTAATAGGTCCCCCCAGCAAATGTCACCCTCCCTCACCTGGCAAAGATTTCCTGGGAACAGACTCGCTGTGAGTCATTTCACTGCCCTGAAACAATGGATAAAGAGCACATCTAATCCACGGAAAGGGCACGTTCGAGGGGATGGATTAACAGGCTGAGCAACACATTGAAACTCTCTTGAAGCCCAGCATTGATTTCAAACAGTGTCATTAGCTCTGTTTGCCTTTTTTTTTTTCTTTCTTTTTTTCATTTTTTATTTCTCTTTCTTCCAGAGGTTCAACCCACCCCGCAGTTTTCTGGGCTGCTTCAGGATCCTAATTCCTTGGAAAAGCATTTTACCCAAATGGGCATTTACCCCGTTGTCCTTGGAGAGGCTTCTCCTCCCTTCCTATTGTTGTGGCCGGGCTGGATTTCAACCCCAGCCCATCTGACCTTTGGGGGTGTGATTTCCCGAGTGCTTTGGGATCACAGGGGATGAAGGGCTCCGGGGGGAAGGCAAACTTTTTATTATTAGCTCCCGTCAATAGACTGCAGGGGACAGGTGGGAATTGGTGCCTGCTGAGCTAAGACTTCCTCCCCTGCCCCCCCTCGGCCCCCTCAGGGCTGTCACAGCCCCCAAAGCTCGGCTTTACCTCCACGAATTCTTCCCTGCTTCCCACAAAGTCTATTTTTAAAGGCATTACCCAAGGGGAATGAACCCCAAAGGATTCCCCGTAGCCCCTTGGGATCAGCAGACACAGAAGGGAAATCCCACTTTCCAACCTGTAATTTGGAGATTCCCGGTGTCCCACCGATTACCTGGAATACCTGGAATTACCAGCGCACTAAAACTCAAGCCCACAGCTTTCATTTGCGCAGAAAAATGTTTAAAAATTCGAAGTTTTTAAAAAAAACCCCACCATAAACAACAAAAGCAAAACTAAAACCTGCTGCCTGAGGGTTTTAAAGCACTAAAAATGAATCCAAGGGGTCAGAATCCTGCTGTAAATTCAGTTCTCCATCTTTTATTAATGTTCTCAAGCAACACTCCTTTTTTTTTTTTTCCTGTAAATAAGATTTTCCCTGTTCTTTGTCTCTGAGGATGAGAGTTAAACCCTTACTCTGTGCATGCTACGATGCTGTTATGAATTGATTCATTAACAACAGATAGTAAGACTTAATAAATTACTAATAAACCTGGGAAAGTTCTGGTTCTAAATTCTAAGTTCTGGTTCTTTTTTTTTTTTGGCTGTAAATAACATTTTCCCTGTTCTTTGTCTCTGAGGATGAGTTAAGCCCTTACTCTGTGCGTGCTACGACGCCGTTATTAATTGATTGATTAATAACAGGTAGTAAGACTTAATAAATTACTAATAAATCTGGCAAAGTTCTGGTTCTAAATTCTAAGTTCTGGTTCTTTTTTTTTTTCTTTTTTTTTGCCTGTAAATAACATTTTTCCTGTTCTTTGTCCACGAGGATGAGAGTTAAGCCCTTACTCTGTGCGTGCTATGACGCCGTTATTAATTGATTCATTAATAACAGGTGGTAAGACCTAATAAATTACTAATAAACCTGGGAAAGTTCTGGTTCTAAATTCTAAGTTCTGGTTCTTTTTTTTTTTGCCTGTAAATAACATTTTCCCTGTTCTTTGTCTCTGAGGATGAGAGTTAAGCCCTTACTCTGTGCGTGCTATGACACCGTTATTAATTGATTCATTAATAACAGGTGGTAAGACCTAATAAATTACTAATAAACCTGGGAAATTTATGATTCTAAATTCTAAGTTCTGGTTCTTTTTTTTTTTTGGCTGTAAATAACATTTTCCCTGTTCTTTGTCTCTGAGGATGAGAGTTAAGCCCTTACTCTGTGCGTGCTATGACACCGTTATTAATTGATTCATTAATAACAGGTGGTAAGACTTAATAAATTACTAATAAATCTGGGAAAGTTCTGGTTCTAAATTCTAAGTTCTGGTTCTTTTTTTTTTTTTGCCTGTAAATAACATTTTCCCTGTTCTTTGTCCATGAGGGTGAGAGCTAAGCCCTTACTCTAAATATGCTTCGATGCCGTTATTAATTGATTCATTAATAACAGGTGGTAAGACTTAATAAATTACTAATAAATCTGACAAAGTTCTGGTTTTAAATTCTAAGTTCTGGTTCTTTTTTTTTTCTTTTTTTTTGCCTGTAAATAACATTTTTCCTGTTCTTTGTCCACGAGGATGAGAGTTAAGCCCTTACTCTGTGCGTGCTACGACGCCGTTATTAATTGATTCATTAATAACAGGTAGTAAGACCTAATAAATTACTAATAAATCTGGGAAAGTTCTGGTTTTAAATTGGTGTTATTTTTTTCTTTAGTCGTTGGAAAGCTCCATTGGGATGGTTTTGCTCCCTTCTGCCCTCAGCTCTGGGAGTTCCAGCCTGGTAAAATCAGTGCCGAGCGACAGGGCCGGGCAGTCACCGGGAAACAATTCCTTCCCAGGGGAATTCCTTCCCAGGGGAATTCCTTCCCAGGATTTGTCCCACGGGAGCCAAAGGGGGAGTTAAAAAAATGGAATCTTGCGGGCTGAGCCAGGTAGGAACCGAAAAACGCTTTGATGGAGGCAGGAATTTTCCTCGGGGCAGCTCTTCCGGCTCCAGAAAAGTTTTGGTATCGCTGGGAGCCAAAATTTGCCTTTGCCAGCGGCTACGAGAGGTTTTTCACTCATCCCACGATCCTGACTCAGCTTTTTGGAGGGATATGATCCTGTCCTGGCTCAGGATTTCTCCTGCTTCTTCTCCCCTCCCCACCCAACACATCCCTGGGTTTGTCCATTTTTCAGTCCTTGTTGTTTGATGCAGACACTTCTAAAAAATTGGGGTATTTCTGAGCTGGATTAAAGCTGAGGGAAATAGCTATGGAAAACACTGTATATTATTATTTTATATATAATAGATATACTCTATATAGATAACAGATATATTATTATCTACATATCTATCTATATTATACTATATTATACTATTATATATAGTATATCTATAATAGATATACTCTATACAGTATATCTATTATACATAAAACAATAATTTCATTATTAATTTATTAATATCAATACTAATATAATATTAATAATATATCATATATAATATATATGAAATATATACCATATAATATATAGTATATATAGTATATATACTATATAATATATACTATATGCAAAAAAATAGATTATAGATAATATATAAAATATATTAAAAATATATAATTCATTATATATAATTTTATATATTATATATAATTCTATATATTATTATAGAAATATTATATATATGAAATATGACATATATAATTATAAAATATTACATAAACTAATAATAGATAATATCTGTAATATATATAATATATAAAACTATACCTAAAAATATATAAACCACTGGATAAATATTATATATAATATATAAGTAATATATAATGTATAATATATAATGTATAATATGTTATATATAATACATCATACAATATACATTATATATTATATACTTTATATTATATATTTTATATGATATATTTTATATGATGTAGGATGTATTCTATATTCTATATTCTATATTCTATATTCTATATTCTATATTCTATATTCTATATTATATATTATATATTATAAATTATATATTATAAATTATATATTCGTGAGGGTTTACACACCCTCCAGAATAAGGATGGCTGAACCTCAAGAGGAAGCTGGTTCAGATGTCCTCAGACAACCATCAACACTCAAATCCTTCTTTTTAGTGGCTCAACACAAGCCAAAACAACACGAGATTGGTCAAAATGTGCTGGTAAAACAAGGATGGAACAGTTTTTTTGGTGAGATAAACATTCCTTCTCCCACCATCACTTTCAGAACAACATTTGATTTTTTTTTTTCCTAAAACTTTGGCCACAGAATATTCCCAGCTTTGCCTCAGCAACACCACAGAGAGCTGTGCTCTGGGCATCTAATTCCCAAAAATTCCTCTTCATACCGTGATATCAGTCAAAGGAAAAGCCTAATTATGAAATGTTTTTCATTCTTGATCCTCACTTATCACCAGATTGTAATAAAAATGAACCCATGATTAATGAGGGAGAAAGATTAGTTGACTGTTTTATGTTAAGTCACTCCCAGAGAGGGAGATGGGGGGGAGTGAAGAGACAGAAAGCAAATGGAACAGGAAAAAAATCAGAAAATCATCAGTTTGGGCAGAGGATTAAAGAACAAAAATATACATGAAGGAACTGGGGATATTTCAAGGAAAGGAGCTCCCTGAGCTCAGCAGTTCATCAGTAAAGACTCAGGGTTGTTATTTTTACAAAATCCCATTAATGGTGACACTAAAAACGAGGGAATAATCCAGTTCATGAAGGCAAAACATGTTAAATTTTAATAAGAGTCATTAAATATTTTTTTTTTCCCACTGGCAATATAACGATTTCACTGGCTACCCAACAGTTCTACAGCAAGACCCAAAGCCTGTCAAAACGGATGGAAAAACTCCCACCATTTCCAGATGACTAATTAATTCTTTAATTAACAGTCACGAGAGCAATTAACCAGGTCCTTAAATGCAGGGTCCTAATTGTATGTCCTTAAATGTAGGGTCCTAATTGTATGTCCTTAAACGTAGGTCCTTTGGTGCTGAGGTCCTGCTTTAAATTTGACAAACAGCCACTTTTCCATGGTTTATGGAATTTCAGATAAAGAGCTACTGGGCTTTGATCTTTTGATTTGAAAGATTATTAATTGCCAGTGCTGTAAACTCTCCTTTCTGGTGAAATCAGACCTGAAATGACGGAATTGGAGTTGTTAAAACTTCAGGGAATGGCTCAGAGATCCAACAGGAAAAGATCTTCAGCCTGTAAGAATCCAGATGGGATCTCACTCCCAAAATGTACTAAAGAAAAAATAAACTCCTCTGCATGTCCCCATAAATATAAAAAAATAACAGGCAGGGATGTAACCAAACGTTCCAGCTTTCCAAGATGGGTGTGATAAGCTGAGATTTATAGTTGGGATTCTTTTTTTAAGACCCAGGTTTGATCTGGATTCTCAGCTGGAGGTTGGGTTTAGGATGTGCTCGTGTTTGATGCTCTGGGATCGTGAAAGCTGCGTGAGGAATCACAGGAGGTCGGCACAGGTTGAGCTCCTCAGAGGCTCCAGTCTGGAAACGTGTCCAGGAAAAGCTGGATAACAGCAGCACTCCATGTGGGAAGAGCTGTGTGTGTTTTCTGATAGGACTGTTTATACATTCCTCGAGAAAGTTCCAGAATTTGGGTGATATTCCCAGGAAATCCCACCTGCCCTTTAGGGGGTCATTCCCTTTTGCTCTGGGACCGCTCTGAAGGGATGGGGATTTGCTGGGATCAATCAGTAGTTCAGAAAACAGCAGAGGAGGTCACAAAGCAAAGGGATTTGAAGATGATTCTGTTCTACCCAGATCTGTTTTGGGTGATGGTTGGACTCGATGATCTTAAAGGTCTTTTCCAACCTTAGCAATTCTCTGGTTCCATGATTTTGGAGGGGGTGTTTCCATACAATCTGTGACAGACAAAAAGAGATCAAACATCGAGTTCTAAAGGTTCCCACC
The DNA here is from genome assembly GCF_009829145.1 of Chiroxiphia lanceolata. Lineage (NCBI taxonomy): Eukaryota > Metazoa > Chordata > Aves > Passeriformes > Pipridae > Chiroxiphia > Chiroxiphia lanceolata. The sequence goes on from NC_045637.1 coordinate 154,321,141, forward strand.
AAATTCCTTTGGGCTGGTGGGACTGTAGGCAAGGAGCAAACCCAAGAATAGATCCCAGATAAAAAATGGACTTTGTGCTGAGAGTCCACATCTCATTTGGTCCAACCATTTATCTTGTCTTCCAGGTGTGTCACATCTGCACAGGCACAGTTTTAGGAGTGCTGAAGGCCAGTTTTCCTTGGAGATGTGGCTTTGTGCACCTCCACTGCAGTGGCCAAACATCTCAGAGCCGGCTCAGCAATCCATCCACAGCTGTCACCTCGTCCCTGTGGCTCCAGAGGGGCTGAAACCAATAATCCCTGTTTTCCCAGATTTCAGACTAACCCAGAGGATGAACTAAACCATTCCACTGGGAGAAGCAGCATTACCAGGAAACAGGTGGATCCATCCAGGCCTATATTTCATCTTCCAAGTACTGAATGTCGTCATGGAGGAGACAGGATTTGGGATCTGTTTAAGCACCGTTTTCCCTATGGTGAAGCTCAGAGTGGTGAACACTTGGTTCCAGGGAATATCACATCCTCTGGAGAATTTAAGAGACATCCTATCCCCAAAAACTATTTATCTGAGACTTTGGGAGCTGCAAAGGCTGGAAAGGCCACAAAAAATCACTCATTAATTCAGTGGAACCCTGAGAGACTCAGGGCAGGGAAGGAGCCACAGGGAATCCCAAGGGAGAAGGGAAGAGGCCGATTTCAGTATATCCACGATTTTTTTTATTGCCAGACTTCAGGGACAGGGATTTGCTCCTGGCAGACACTTCCCCATGTCCTGGAAGTTCTGACTCAGAGGTTCATGTTCGCTCCAGAGAGTGTTGGTTTTGTGAGATCTCTGTGACACGACACCTTGGAGAAGCAGCAGAACTTTGACACCAGCACTCAGTTTTTCCCTCTGTGCCTTCCCACTTTACAGGGCCACTTTATCTGATGGGGAAAAAAAAAAGCAGAACATCTCACAGTGGTTTTATTTATTTCTCACAGTGGTTTTATTTATTTCTCACAGTTACGCGTTTCTCCGGTGGTTTTGGCGTCTGGATTTTGAGGGATTTGCTTCTTGCTCCTGGAAGTGCTATTTTAGGAAAGAAATAAAAGGATCATAATTTAATTTTTTTCCCACTGAAATGTTGAAAATTGTCTTGATTTTTAAGGATATCAGAATCCCCCTTGTTTTCATTCTAAATTTAGGAAAGAACCTAAAGTGAAACAGCAGCAACTATTTGCTGACAGCTGAATGCGTTGGGTTTGGGATTTGTCCTTTTTTAGGACAGATTTTGAGCTGAAATCCTACAGTGTCCTCATGGATCAATCCTTCTGAGGGCTACTGTGGGTGGGATCCAGCTCATCCGAAGGTAATAATCCAAAAAAAATGGACTTGTAAGCATGATTTAATCACCAAACTGGAGCCAATGGGAAAACAGGCACTTCCAGACTGAAATTCCTTTGCCTGATTTTAGGGACTTATTTTGGGGTGGGTGAAATAAAACCCTTTTATTCAGGATGTCTGGCCATCCATCACTCTAAAAAAAGTAGCAGCAATAATGTTGGTACTTGTGAGCTCCTAAACAATGTTTTATCAGGAAAACTCCGTATTTGCTCCGTTCTTTGTGCCCGGCACGAAGTAGAAATTCCCTGGAGCAATGGGATTTTTGGGATGCACAGTAAATCCATGTGCTGATCCCTTGATGAGGACTGCGTGTGACTCCCCTGCGTGACACAAACGCTGTTCGTTCACCTGGGTGGGGGATTTAGGGAGGATTTGGGGAGGATTTGGCTCGTAAGCAAATTTAGGATGAGTGATGAGGTTTTCCAGGAGGGCTCAGACCTGCCCAAACTTGGATCCTACTGGAAGGGATTCCTGGTAGATGGATGAGGGTAGGGAAAAGCTGACAGGAGCATCTGGATTTCGTTGTGCTGCAGAGGTGTCCAAACTCCACCTGGATCCTGATACCATCTTGGAATCGTGGAATTATCAAGTTTGGAAGAGATTTTTAAGATCATGGACAGGTGAAGGTCACAAATGCTGATGTTTTTCAACAGGTTGATTAAAATGAAGGAAAAATGACCCAATGCTGGTGGGGTTTGAGCACCGGTGTGGAAAATTCCATGTCTGCAGGTGAGATGAGGCACTTATCCTTTTGACTGATTTAATGAACTTGTTGCATTTGATGTCAAGGTCGGGTTGGAGCAACCTGGGATAGTGGGAGGTGTCCCTGTCCATGGCAGGGTGGTTGGAATGAGATGATCCTTAAGGTCCCTTCCAACCCAAACTATCCTGGATTCCGTGTTTCTATGAATGTGGGGGTCAGAATGAAATGATCTTTCAGGTCCCTTCCAACCCAAACTACCCTGGATTCTATGTTTCTATGAACAGGGGGATCACAATAAAATGATCTTTCAGGTCCCTTCCAACCCAAACCATCCTGGATTCCGTGTTCCCATGAATGTGGGAGTCAGAATTAAATGATCTTTAAGGTTCCTTCCAATCCAAACCATTCTGGATTCCGTGTTTCTATGAGCATGGGGCTCACAATGGAATGATCTTTAAGGTCCCTTCCAACCCAAACCATTCTGGATTCCACATTTCTATGAACATAGGGGTCAAAATAAAAAGATCTTTAAGGTCCCTTCCAACCCAAACCATCCTGGATTCCTGTTTCTATGAACTTGGGGGTCACAATGAGATGACCTTTTGGGTCCCTTTCAACCCAAACCATCCTGGATTCCGTGTTTCTATTGAAAGTGGGAGTCACAATGGAGTGATGTTTAACGTCCATTCCAACCAAAATTATTCCGGATTCCGTGTTTCTATGAACATGGGGGTCATAATGAAATGGTCTTTAAGATCCCTTCCAACTCAAATCATTCTGGATTTCGTGTTTCTATGAACATGGGGGTCACCATGAAATGATCTCTAAGATCCTTTCCAACCCAAACTATCCTGGATTCCATGTTTCTATGAACATGGGGGTCAGAATGAAATGATCTTTAAGGTCCCTTCCAACCCAAACTATTCTGGATTCCCTGTTTTTACAAACATAGGGGGCAGAATGAAATTATCCTCAAGGTCCCTTCCAACCCAAACCGTCCTGGATTCCATATTTCTATGAACACAATGAAATGCTCTTTCAGGTCCCTTCCAACCCAAACCATTCTGGATTCCACATTTCTATGAACGTGGGGGTTACAGTGAAGTGATCTTTAAGGTCCCTTCCAACCCAAACCATCCTGGATTCCGTGTTTCTATGAACTTGGAGGTCACAATGAAATGGTCCTCCAGGTTCCTTCCAACCCAAACCATTCTGGATTCTGTGTTTCTATGAACGTGGGGGTCTGAATGAGATGATATTTCAGGTCCCTTCCAACCCAAATCATTCTGCATTCTGTTTTTCTATGAACACGGAGGCGAGAATGAGATGATCTTTCAGGTCCCTTCCAACCCAAACCATTCCATCTAAACCAGCTTCATTTTGCCCCCTCAGACCTCCTGAGGAAGACAAACCCCTCCATGAGATCCTGCCTCGGCTCCTCCAGCCCCAGGCAGACGTTTTGGAGCTCCGAGGCCGCCGGAGCCGGCGGCAGACGCCTCTTAAATCAGCGAATCCCATTCCCAGCAAAGCTCCTTGGATCATCCCGGCTTTGCTTGATCTCCCCTGATTTATGAGTTGAGCCCAGATCCCCCCTGACAGCTCCACGCCTCCAGCCCCGGAGTCGGGAGGCGGATTTTTGCCGTGAATTCCTGTGGAATGACCCTCCTGCTGCCTGCTCACTAATCACCTCCTCGGCCTTTAATCCTGCCCATATTTCAGGGTGGAGGTGGACGTTTGTTCCCGAGTGGAGCTCGAAAAATAGCTCCCAGTTATGACCTCACACGTGGGAAACGGCAACCAGATGTCACGGCTGTCACCAAACAAGCCCTCGGACTAAGGTTAGACTTCCCAGAAAACATATATTTTGGTTAAGATCAGCTTTGGATGCTCCAGTTTGACCTTGTGCATAAGGCAGGTCAGGGAAAAATCAAGCTAAAAATAAAAAATTAAAGTAAAAATCATCTGCTCCGCTCCAAAAATGAGGGTTTTTGCTTCAGGTTTTTTGTTGGGTTTTTTTGGTTTTTTTTTTTGTTGTTTTCTTAAATGTTTTTCTTCGAGGAAAGTATTTGAGCTGGAGCTAAAATATTAAGAAACTGATGTTTCATCTCCTCTCTTGGAAGATTGTTATTGCAGTTCACAACCCGAATAAAAACAGATTTAAAAAAACCCCGAACGCACAAGAAAACCTCAGAGAATCACCAGATCCTGAATAATTTGGGATAAAATAAAAGTGACTTCTGAAAGTCTTCTAGTTAAAGTAAGATGACGGTTTTTGGGTTTGTTCTTTAATTTAAATTACACCATTACTCTTTTGGCAGGGGGAGGATCTTGGAAATAAAAGAAGCAGAAAAGCACATTAATTCATTAATAAATTGAAAATTATTTCAAATATTCCATATTCTGTCCCAGACAGAATCTTCCTCATGAAATCCATTAAATCTCCTTTGTCTCTGAAGGAATTATTGAGAATTATTATAGAAGCAGAACGAAAATAAACCTAAATTGGATCCTTTCATCTCAGAGGACCTGCGAAGATCAGAGGATCCAGATCTCCTGTCTTCTATTCCTTTTATTATCTTTTATTCCTTTTATTTATCCTGTCCTTTATTCCTGTCTTTTAAACTGGGATTGACAAGTGTGACAATGAATCAGAAGGTCAAATAAGCCCAAAAATGACGTTTGGCTTTGTCTGAAACACAACTGGAGCTCAAAGTCTTTGCAAGACATTGAGGTTTTTTTGTTGGTTAAACAGAATTTGTGTCGCTTTCTGGTGGGGCATCGATGTTAAAAGGGAAGAGAAAAAAAGATAAAAAAAGGGAAAAAAAAGGAAAAAAAGAGAAAAATGAAAAGGAATAAAGGAAAAACAGGGAAAAAAGAAAAAAAAGGGAAAAATAAAGATGAGAAAAAGAAAAAAGTAGAAAAAGAAAATAGGAAAAAATGAAAAAGAAAAAAAATAAAAGAAAAAAGAGAAAAAAGAAAAAAGAAAAAAGAATAAAGAAAAAGGGAAAAAAATGAAAAAAGAAAAAGAAAAAAGAGGAAAAAGAAAATAGGAAAAATGAAAGAAAAAAGGAAAATAAAAGAAAAAGGGAAAAGAAAAAAGAAGAGAAAAAGGAAATAAGAAAAAAGAAAAGAAAAAGGAAATAAAAAGAAAAAATAAAAAAGGAGAAAAAGAAAATAGCAAAAAATAAAAGAAAAAGAAAAATATAGGAAAAAGAAAAAAGAAAAGAAAAAGGAAAAAAAGAAAAAAGAAAAAGAAAAAAGGCGAAAAAGAAATTAGGAAAAATAAAAGAAAAACGAAAAATAAAAGAAAAAGGAAAAATAAAAGAGAAAATGAAAAAGAAAAACAGAAAAAAAAAGAAAAAAGAAATAGGAAAAAAAGAAAGAAAAGAAAAATGAAAAAGACAAAGACAAAAGGAAAAAAGAAAAAAGAAAAAAGAACAAAGAAAAGAAAAGAAAGGAAAAAAAGAAAACAAAGGAAAAAAGGAAAAAAAGAAAAAAAAAAGAAAAGAGTAAAAAATATATAAAATCAAAATAAACCAAACAAAAAACCTTACAAAAAAAATAAACCAAAACAAAACAAACGAAAGAAAGGACAAAAAAAACCCCAAACCCCCAAATCAGAAATGTCACCATTTAAAAATTGGGAAAAGGTTGGGTTTGCCTCTTTTGCCCTCCCGGTGTAAATGTAACAAATCAAATACTTACATTTTCCTTAAAATATTTCCCTAAAACAGCTTTGTTTGGATAGAAATATAAATACAAATATAAATTCAAATATAAATACAAATATAACTGTGAAATGGTTTCGTGTGAACGCACAAAGTGAGGGCCCACAGGAATCCCAGGAATCCCAGCATTCCAGGCTTGGGGAGGGTGCTGAGATGCTCTTGGAGCACTAATTAATTAATTAAGAAAGGTTCCCATTACTCTGTGTGAGCACAGGGATTATCCCCCAGGGATGGGATTCCATGATCAGCTCAAGGCAACTTCCCCCGGGAATGGATTCCCAGCCAAGGAGCTGGATCCACAGAAACCAAGGGCAAGAATCCAAAGGCTTTTTTTATCCCATGGCAAGAGGGCCCTTGGGAATTTGGCCGTGTGGGAGCCCATTCCAGAGGTCACTTGGGGCAGGAATGGCTCCTTTGGCACCACTGCACGGTGATCCCTCCATGGAGAATCCGGATTTACTTCCACAGGAATTCTCTGGCCAAGGAAGAGCCGAGGAAAGCCCTGTTGGCCCGGGACAAACTCAGACAACTCCCTTGCTGAGCACCAGTGAAAGCTCTGCCACCCTCCCATCCATGAGTCTCCAGCTTTCCAGAAACGGGATAAAAGGTAAATCCCGTTTATTCAGCAATCAAGTTTTCCGTTAGGAATTCGCCAGGTGGAGGAATGCTGTGTGCAGATATTTAAATATTTGCATTTTAGTGTAAATTTTGCAGAAAACTTCACCTTGGTGGCTGAGAAGGGGCGCTGATATCCACAGCTATAATATAAAACATTCCCGAGGAATTTGGGAATGCTGAAGGGGAGTTCCATGTGTGGTTAATGGAACCCTTGTGTTTGTTAAGGGATTTTTAACTGATTTTTTTCCCAGTTGCTCAGCTGGGGAGGGACTGACTTCAACACACACCTTCTACCCCAAGCCTCCATAAATATGACATGTATCCCTGGCACTTCCAGACCCATATCCAGATGGGATGCCAACAGACCTTCTTGCTCTTTTTTCCATGGATTTGTTCTTCATACGGCACCTGATTGTGTAACAGGGAAGAAAGGAAGAGTGAGAAGGGATTTTTTGTGGGAAGGTGGAAGAGTTTAGTTATATGATATGTGGCTAAAGGAAAAAAAAAATCCACCTTTTCCTGGCTGTGCTGGGCAGAACCTTACGGGAACAGGAAGAAATTCCTTCCTGAGCTGGTTGCATTGGGAAAAGCTTCTGGAAAACTGGGAACAAGCAGAGAGGGGGGAGAGGCACCTGGCTTGGAGCCCAGGGAGTGAGGATGGAGCAGGACAGTCCCAGAGGGGATCTGGAGCCTTGTCTGTGGCCGGGAGCAATCCCACTCCTAATCTTTTCCTTCCTCCTCCCTCCTCCTCGTGTCCCCCTTTATTCATCCCACTCTCACCTTTCGACAGCGGGAGAACAGAAGTTCCGGGGGTTTTATTTTCTTTTTCCTTTTTCTCCACCAAGGCCCAACTCTGGGATATCTGGAGCCAAAATCTGGCACCTGTCCCTCTCTTCCCTTTTCCAGCCTCCTCTCCCTGTCCCTGCTGCCAAGGCAGCCAAGCTTTCCCTGCCCAACTCGCACAACTCTCTACGTGCAACGTTGGTTTTTCAGGAAGTGCCTTCCCAGTGCTGCCAGCACTGAGTCATTGGCAAAGGAACAATCCTGTGGCCGTGCCAGGAAGAAATACCTGATCCATGGACCTGCTCCATGGACATGCTCCATGGACCTGCTCCATGGACATGCTCCATGGAAAGGGGAGAGGCTTCAAGTTCAGTGAACCCAGTGACCGACTCTGGGAAAATCATCAGGGGGGCAAAATGTGGGAGGAGGATCCATCAGTCTCCATGGGCACCTTGGCACTGCCAGCCAGGCAGTTTGACTTGATTTAAGGTTGATTTGATTTAATTCCATTTAATTCCTGAGCCTAATTATTATGCAAGAGTTCATAACTTCTCCCTGAGTGCGACCTGTAAATCTTTCCTCGCTTTTCCCAATCCTTATCATATTTATCTGAGCATTAATCATGGATTTAAAAGAGCATTTCCACCTATTTGCTGGCAGGGACAAGCCCTGCAAATAATTACTAAAATATATCCTTTCTAAGAACAGAAAAATAGCATTTTCAGTTCACCCATAAAAAGAACCCTCATCCTTTATTTTTAGTGTTTTCTGAACCCATTTCCTTGGATGCGTTTGCTCCATCTTTATGCAGAGCTGGTTTAATAAAAAAAAAAAGTAAAACAGTGGTGGATGATCCCTGTAAATCCTTAATTTTATTCAGTTTAGGGTGGTATTGCCACACTATTCCCAGATTTATCCCTCCTGTTTCTCCCTTTCCAGTCCTGCCTCATTCTTTATTTAGAGTTGAGATCATTGCACGGACACTGAGTCAGGGAAGGGAAAGGATCCAAGTGAAAACTAACTCTGTCCAAAAAAACCAGGAAGGCAATTTTCAGCACATGGATGCCCTGATTCCCTGTGGCAGAGCTGCCCAAGAGGGAATGTGAGCAGCAGGTACATCCTGGGATGAACACCCAGGGTCGTGGAAGGAGCGATGGGATGGATTTTATTCCAAGCAGGTTGGATTTGAGTCGATGTAAAGAACTCCAAATGCAGATTGTCGGGCAGTTACAGTGAAATCCTACAAACTCCCATGTCTCCTCAGCCAGGTCTGTATCCCACATGGATACAACAGCCCTTCCTACTCCTCCCCACTTCCTGCCACGTGGAATTTTCGGCTCCTTTTCCTACATTTCTCAGCCCTCAGTGCCAGACAAGAACCACTCCCTGCTCTCCACGGAGTATCCATATTCCACACTGGACAAATGGGATGTTTTGGGATGGTTATAAAGGGAGAAAGCTCAGCACAGGGAGTTTTTCTTTAGCAGCAGGAATGTTTGGAAGACACCCCAGAAGCAGCTCCGAAGGTGCCATTCCAAATAGGAAATTCTGGCAGAAAAAAAAAACAGCTTCAGGCTCATCCAAGTGCCTGAGTTAGTCAGTGGCAAAGATTTGGCATCAGGTGGGGCATAATCAAGCCAAGGCACATAAACAGCTCCCAGTCCTGCCCCGTGTGTGCCAGGGATGCCACTCTGGGATTATTAATTACTGTTGGATTGTCAGTGTGTGCTCCAAAGGAGAAATCCTTCTGCCAGCCAGGCTTCCACTGCTTCCTTGAAAATGTGGGAAGCAAGTGAGATCAGGAGAGGTTGGGTTTCCCCTTGATAATTGATAATTAACTTGGTGATTATCCCCTTGATAATTAACTTGGCAGTTTCTTTCACCCGTTTCCTTTTTTCTATCCGTGGTACTTCTCTTGCCCACTTTCACCCTGCCATGGGGGTGGAATATTTTCCCTTGGAACATCCCTCTGGATGATGCTTTTAGGAGGTGGGGTTAGGAATTGTTCAGCCTGGAGAAGAGAAGGACCCGGGGAGAGCTTGTTGGGGCCTTTCAATATAAAAAGGCCACATGAGAAAGACAAAGACTTTTTACCAAAGGTGGTGAGACCCTGGCACAGGTTTCCCAGATAAGTTGTGGATTTTCCATCCCTGGAAGTGTCCAAGGCCAGGTTGGATGGTTGGAGTAACGTGGGATAGTGGAAGGTGTCCCTGCCCATGGCAGGGGGTGCAATGAGACCACCTCACCTTCCAATCCAAACTATTCTTAGATTCCATGGAATTATTCCTCATACCAGCCAGGGATATGGTAGTTGACTGCTGGGAAGAAGGAGAGAGCGAGAAGGGATTTTTTGTGGGAAGGGGGAAGAGTTAATTGCATTTCTGTGTCAGATAATGGCATAGTTTGTTATGTAGTTAAAGCACTTTTTATGTGGGGAGTGTTGATGGTCAGAAAGGAAAAATCTACCTTTTCCTGGCTGTGCCAGGCAGAACCTTCTGGGAGAAGGAAGAAATTCTTCCCTGTGATGGTGGGGAGTTCTTGGTACAGGTTTCCCAGAGAAGTTGTGGGTTCTCCAACCCTGGAAGTGTCCAAGGCCGGGTTGGATGGTTGGAGCAATGAGGGATAGTGGAAAGTGGAAGGTGTGGAAGGGGGTGGAATGAGATGACCTCACCTTCCAATCCAAACCATCCTAAAATTCCATGGAATAGTTCTTCATACGGTACCCGACTGTGTAACAGGGAAGAAAGGGAGAGTGAGAAGGGATTTTTTGTGGGAAGGTGGAAGAGTTTAGTTATATGATATATGGTTAAAGGAAAAAAAAACAAACACATTTTCCTGGCTGTGCTGGGCAGAACCTTATGGGAGCAGGAAGAAATTCCTTCCTGAAAACACCTGAGCTGGTTGCATTGGGAAAAGCTTCTGGAAAACAGGGAACAATCAGAGAGGGGAGAGAGGCATCTGGCTTGGAGCCCAGGGCATGAGGATGGAGCGGGACAGTCCCAGAGGGGAGCTGGAGCCTTGCCTGTGGCCGGGAGCAAAACCACAATGAAACCTCGGAAGTGACGGAGAAAAGGGACTTTCTTTGGGATTCTGAGGGGCTAGAGTTGGTGCAGGCAGTGACAGGAGGAGGTGGGAAAGCAGGTCAGAGGCAGAAGGACCTCCCACAAACCTCTGAAAGGCTCGGTGGGGAGGCCTCGTTTGCAAAGCTTTTCATTTCACGTCTCACGCTGCTCCTGAATTCACTTTTTAATGAGTTAATTGATGACACGGGTTGGGAACCCGACTGTGGGATGAGCTCTCTTGTCTTTTGACGTGTTCTATTCACAAAAGGCACTGTCTGATCTGTCTCCAGGCTCTGGCCAACCTGTGGGTTCCACCACAGCACTTGCCAGGAAGTGAGAAATCCTCCCTTTGCCTCCCCTACCTCCCCTTCCCTTGGCTTTCAAAAAGGACTTGAAGGCAATTTTTCTTCAATCTGTGGGAATGGGATGATATGAAATCTTCCAGCCCTTCCAGATCAGGACACCAGGGCTGCACTATTGGAAAAAAAGACAGGGAGAGAAGAAGGAATTGTACAAGATCTTACAGACATTCACTGCTGCTACTTTAGATTTTTTCAATTTTGTTGGTGGTTTTCTGACTATTTTTTTTTTTTTTTTTGAGAAATGGGAGAGATAAAGTCCAATAAAATCATCTCTCGGATCCCAATCCAAAATATCTCATTTGCATTTCATACACAAAAATTATCTGGGCATCTCAGTCTACCCAGCAGTGAAGGGCCTGGAGAGGTGCATTTGTTCCTCTGGAAAGGGTAAGGATGGTGCAGGAGGACCATCTCCTTCTCCATGATTCCCTTATGCTTTTGAAGGTCAAACTTAATAGATCCTGAGAATCCAGTCCAGAAATGGATGTAATTTTTCCATATCAATTGAGTCACTCCCTCAACTACCAGCACTGAGACAGAGACTCTTTTTATGGATCAGTCCCTAAGAACATTGATCCCACAGCTTTCCCAAAGGTCCCACCAGCATATTTTCTACTGCTTCATCTCCTTTCAACTTCCAGTTTCTTCCTGTTGTGTTTCTGGACCACTAAAGATCCCAGACCTCTTTGAGTCTTCTCCAACCATCCACGACCAGAAGGAGACTGATTTCTTACTGCTCACAACCCTTCCCATTTGCACCAAAACCAGCACTCCTGGTGGATGTTCACCCCTTGGCTCCCAGCAGCCTTGTCTCCTCTCTGCACTGGTCACATCCCTCAACTACCAGCACTGAGACAGAGACCCTTTTTGTGGATTGATCCCTAAGAACATTGATCCCACAGCTTTCCCAAAGGTCCCTCCAGGATATTTTCTACTGCTTCATGTCCTTTCAACTTCCAGTTTCTTCCAGCTGTGTTTCTGGACCACCAAAGATCCCAGACCTCTTTTAGTCTCTTCAACAAAGTGAAGTGGACAGAACCTGGATTTTTTTGGAACAGGAGCTCCACACACACAGGTGTGTTCAGGAATCTTCTCCAAGCATCCATGACCAGAATGAGACTGATTTCTTACTGCTCAAACCCCTTCCTTTCTGCACCAAAGACATCACTGCTGGTGGATGTTCAACCCTTTGCTCCCAGTAGCCTTTGGGCTGGTCAGATCCCATCTTTTCCACAAAGAGAGCCCCTGTGTTTGGCCAAAGTGTTGGGAATTCTCTGGGTGGTGCCTGCAGACTCACATGGAGTTGCACTTCAGGTCTAGGTTGGCCAAACAAACCAGGCCATGCCTCCCTTCCCCTTATCCACTAAACAAATCCATAAAACAGGCAATGCCTCTGGATTTCTGAGCCCTCTGGGGCAGGAAAAGGACCACCAGCACTCTGGAACGAATGTTGGGATTGGACATTGAGGACAGGCTTGTTTTCCAGCAGCTCATGAGCCCTAAATGTCCTCGGGAAAAGCCACATAAAGAGCTTTTATGGCAACCATAAAACTCGAAACTTGCTTGTGGTGGAGGGAAAAAAGGAATTTGTGGCCAACCCTCCTGTGATGTTGCAGCACAGCTCTGGAGGAGAGAAAAATCAGAGGTGAGATGTGTGATCCAAAAGTGACTGCTTGGGAATGACCTTCCAGGAGTTCTTGGGAATCCAGGAGACTCATGGAAACCCACGTCGTTCTTTTCACGGAAAACGTTTTTCTTCTCAAAGGTCTTGTTGTTGACCTTTAATCAGGGGATAAAAGCAAATATTTGGGAAAAAAAAAACAAACCAAAACAAAACCCAAGGCAAAAAGTTCAATGAAATATTTGGAGGAATTTTCTTTTTTCTCATCTTGCAATGTCTTGTTTATTTTTTGTGTTTAACCTTTTTCTATTAAGTCTATTTCTATGAATTCTATGAATGTTACCTCAGGTATCAGAAGTGTCTCACTCTTAAAAATGGATGTTGTAATTTTAGAATAGTCTCTAGAATTGTCAGATCACTTGTTTCACATGAGGATGATTACGAGTTCTTAGAATAGTCAAATGACTTTATTTCACATTTAAGATAATTAAGGGCAGCTGCTTCTTAATACTAATGAAAACATCCTTTTTCTTTTCTGAGACAAATTTTCTGTCTTCATCTCGTCCTGAAGTAGTTTCACAATTCACTTTTTTCCTATTTAATTTCCACGAAAACCCTAAAAAAATTATAAATACCATTCTTTAACTTGGCATCAGCTCGTGGGGATGGGAGTGTTGTCTAAGGAATTAAGGGGTTTATTCCTTCAGTAAAGTCACCACAAGGAAATAAAATGATTCAAGGATGCAGAAGAGGGAAATATTAACCTTGTGGAGGAGTTTAAGTGTATTCTGGGAGTTCTACTGGCTGAGATGGGACATGTGTCAGTTCAGCCAATGTTTGGTGCTAAAGCAGCTCCATTCCCTCTCCTGGACTTGAAATAGTTTGGTCCAAAGTGGTTTGGGACTCACTGAAAAACCTGGAAAATGGCCATGAAAATATACGGCATGTCCTGTGTGGGATAGTGTTCTAACCATAAGGAATACGACAGGGAATTCTCCATGGATCCAAAGGTTTGAGGGTGAACGAAGAGCAGAGGGAGGTGGCAGATTCCCTACATCCCTTTTCCAGGACTTTTTGGTGTTCCAACACCACAACCCATCCTCAGCTCGTGCAAAGGCAGATCTGGTGCAGAGTTCCCACCTTCTCCCATTCCTCTTTGTGCTCAGTCATTCCTCTTTTCTCACCCATTTATTGCAGCCGAGCTGGATCTCGGTGCTTTTCCTTGGTGTGGGGGTGACCTGTGGACAAATGGCACAGAATCACGGAATCAAGGAAGGGTTTGGGTTGGGAATGATGTGAAAGAACATCCAGTCCAAAACTTGCCATGGGCAGGGACACCTTCCACTAGCCCAGGTTGCTCCAACCTGGCCTTGGACACTTCCAGGGATCCAGGGGCAGCCACAGCTTCTCTGAGAAACCTGTGCCAGGGCCTCCCCATCCTCACAGCCAAGAATTCCTTCCCAATATCCCATCTATCCCTGCCCTCTGGCAGTGGGAAGCCATTCCCTACATCCCATCACTCCATGTCCTTGTCCCAAGTCCCTCTCCAGCTCTCCTGGAGCCCTTTTAGGCACTGGATGACCATCCCCAGCCATGGCTCCATGGGGGACCATGTTCATGGAGTCATGGAATTCTGCAATGGTTTGGGGTGGAAGGGACCTTAAAGATCATCCCATTCCCAACCCCTACCATGGGCAGAGACACCTTCCACCATCCCAGGTTGCCCCAACCTGGCCTTGGACACTTCCAGGGATCCAGGGGCAGCCACAGTTTCTCTGGGCAACCTATGCCAGGGCCTCCCCACCCTCACAGTCAACAATTCCTTCCCAATATCCCATTTAAACCACCTCTCTTCAGCTTTAAGCCATTCCCTGTGTCCTGTCCCTCCATCCCTTGTCCCCAGTCCCTCTCCAGCTCTCCTGGAGCCCCTTCAGGCCCTGCAAGGGGCTCTCAGCTCTCCATGGATCCTTCTTTTCTCCAGGTGAACCCTCCCAGCTCTCCCAGCCTGGCTCCACCCTTGGAGCATCCTCATGGCCTCCTCTGGACTCATCACATCCTGACAGGCTGCAAGGACTGGAAAAAAAAGGGACAAACCTGAATAATTTTAATTTTATTTTTTTTTAATTCAGCTTCTTTTTTCCCCCAGGTTTGAACTTCATTAACTACAAGAACTCACACATTCCCAGGATTCCTCCCCTCTTGCCATGGAATTTTGGGATGGCAGGGCTCTGGAGCTATTCCAGCTGAGGATAACGTCACTTCAGGCTCCCTTGTTAAAAATAAGCCTCGTTCCAGGTGCTTCTCCTACACAGGGAAACCAAACCCTGGCACTGGTCAGGTGGAAATCTGCTTTTCCCATCCTCTGAACGAGCCTGGAGCTGGTGGAGTTTCAACCCTCGTATGGGAAAACCTGATTTGGGAGTTTTTGGATACAGGAGAAACAAGCTGGGTCTTTAACCCACACCTAAACATCTGATTTTCAGCTCTTTGACAATTCACTGACAATTAATATTAAAAAAAAAAGGGTAAAAAATAACATTTATTAGTTATTTTGATGCTATTTTTGATGCAAACTTATGGGGCAAATGAATCCAAGGGAATGGGCTCAAAAAAGACTAAAAATAAAGGATTGGGGGCTGGTTTTGTGTGAGGATTGAAAATGTTGTTTTTCTCTCCCCAGAGAGGAGATATTTTAGTAATTATTTGCAGGATTGTCTCTGCCAGCAAATGGGTGGAAATGTTCCTTTAAATCCATGATTAATGCTCAGAAAAATCCATATCCTAAGGATTGGGAAAGTAAAAATTATCTATATAATAAGGATTGGGAAAGTAAAAATATATATTTTCCCCTTAATTCAGGGTGTTTCATCATTTCTACCCTGAAAAAAAATTGTACTTTTTCCAGCAAGAAAAATCTCTTTGGACTTGTGTGCCCTCCCATTTTAAAATTCCATCTCAGACAATTTAAGAGAAGATAAAAGAAGGTGTTGAGAACTAAAGATCGGACTTTTACCATTTAAAGTTATTTTAGTAATTAAAAATTGCATCTTTTAGGCCCCTGAAGCCTTTTTTGGGGACTTTTCAGTCACTATCTCTTATGTTTATTCTTTTATTTCCCATTTTTAAAGCTGTTTCTCACCAAATATTCATTTTATGTCTTCCCTGGTGAGCTCCCAACCTTTCTTCATCCCTATGGATTTTATCCAACATGTGGAAGAGGGGTCCCAGCTCATGATATCCTTGGTTTTTCCCCACTTTAATTTCATTTTTGACCTGTCTCTAAAGCAGAGGTTCTGCAAATCTAAACTTAGAAAGGAAAACCCACCCTGGTAAAGCTGCACCACTAAAATTGGGATGTCAGGATTCCATAAAACATTCCAGAGTTTGGGAGTTTAGTCCTGCAAATGAGTAATAAAAGGGAAACAAAACCAAAACAGGTAAAACTTCCCTTTGGATCTGCTTCCCATTCCTTAAATCTGAAGTTCTCCTGGTTCAAGGCAGAGAAATCCAGCCCATAAATCCCTCTGGAATTTTCTCTGGACTTTCCAGGTCTTGTTCTTCATCTCCAGTCCCTGGTGGAAATCAGGGAATGACACTGGAGGGATCATTCTCTAAAAGCAGGAGTTCTGCAAATCTAAACCCAGAAAGGAAAACCCACCCTGACAAAACTGCACCACTAAAATTGGGATGTCAGGATCCTGGAAAACATTCCAGAGTTTGGGAGTTTAGTCCTACAAATGAGTAATAAAAGGGAACCAAAACCAAAACAGGCAAAATTTTTCTTAGGATCCGCCTCCTGTTCCTTAAAACTGAAGTTTTCCTGGATCAAGGCAGAGAAACTCTGCTCATAAATCCCTCTGGAATCTTCTCTGGACTTTCCAGGCCTTGTTCTTCATCTCCAGCCCCTGGTGGAAATCAGGGAATGACACTGGAGGACTCAGGGATTTAATTGCACCATCCCCAGACAGGCAGCACTCCGTGATTCCCACAAAACACATGGAATTAAGTGTCTCCAAGGCATTACATCTTCTCCAGTGTCATCTTTGGATTCCCCGGAGCAGCACGGGACAGCTGGAGCAATTATCCCAATTTTAATTCCCTAAAGCAGAGTTTAGGGAGTTCATCCACGCTCAGAGACATAATCTGCTGGAAAACAAAAACCCCTTCAGGAGAATTCCCATGAAAATGCATGTTTGGAATATAAGATTTCCATCTCACGTTGGAGTTAACTGGAGTTAACTCTCAGCTGGAGTTAACTCTGGGTTTGGTTTTTCCAAAGTTGCCACGAAGGAAAACTTAAATCCCAACAAAGTGTGTGTTTTATTTCAGCTCAGCACCTCTCTAGAAAGTGTGATTTTTACTTATATTTAATTAAAGTTCAAAATAAATAATTTTTTTTTTTAAATAATGCAAAATGATCATTTTTTTCCTATAGAAAAAGTTTATTTTCTTCTTCAGAAAAAGTTTATTTTCCTCTTCAGGTAAATTTATTTTTCCCTCTTCAGAAACAACTTTGCTTGTAAAAAGTATTTTATTTAATTTAACTTCATTTTTCTCTCCACACACCCAAATAAATTATAAGAGCTGCACTTGGATGGGATGTTTTTTGTTTTATGCTAAAATCTGAATTTCCATCTGTCTGACATAGTATTTTAAAGTAATTATTGTATGATAACAGCAGAAATGTTGTGGAGACTTGTCATATTCATGCTCGAAGGGAGCATTAAGGGCTTTTTTTTCCCTTTAAAATCCCTGGTCATGAGTTTCCAAGGTCTTTTGTCTCATCTCCTGAACATCCTGAATATCTCAGATGCCGCTTGGTGCCACATCTGAGGGATCTGAATGTCTCCACATCCCCACTGGCAGAGGAACAGGGGGCCCCAAACCCTTTTTAACTATTAAAGATCAGAAATATTTGCTTTGTTTTCCAGTGTCTGTGCCCAGGTGGCCAAAATGGCCCAAACGGTCACTTGGTTTGTGTCACCAGGGCAGGGATTGTCCCCCTGGTGAGGCCACACCTCAAACCCTGGGGAAAGTTTTGAGTTCCTCAGACAAGACAAGGAGGGGCTGGAGCGTGTACAGGGAAGGGAAGGGAGCTGGGAAGGGGTTGGAGCAGCAGGAGCAGCTGAGGGAGCTGGGGGGGCTCAGCCTGGAGAAAAGGAGGCTCAGGGGGGACCTTCTGGCTCTGCAACTCCCTGACAGGAGGGGGGGAGAAGGGTGGAATCAGTCTCTGCTCCCAGGGAACAAGGGACAGGAGGAGAAGGAACGGCCTCAGGCTGTGCAGGGGAGGGTCAAGTTGGATATTGGGAAAAAATATGTTCAATAGGTAACTGCTCTGGCACAGCTGCCCAGGGCAGGGGTGGAGTCCCCATCCCTGGAGGGATTTCAAACATGTGTGGATGTGGCACTTGGGGACACAGGTTAGTGGTGGCCTTGGCCATTGGATCAGCCACAGTGTGGGCACAGGAGCAGGGCAGGGATTGTCACTGGTGAGGCCACACCTCAAATCTTGGGGACAGTTTTGTGTTCCTCAGACAAGACATGGAGGGGCTGGAGCATGTGCAGGGAAGGGAGCTGGGAAGGGGCTGGAGCAACAGGAGCAGCTGAGGGAGCTGGGGGGGCTCAGCCTGGAGCAAAGGAGGCTCAGGGGGGACCTTCTGGCTCCCTGGAATTCCCAGGAAGGAGGTTGGAGCTGGCAAGGGTCAACGCTCTGCTCCCAGGGAACAAGGGACAGGGGGAGGGGAACAGCCTCAAGCTGTGCCAGGGAAGGCTCAGGTTGGACACCAGCAGGAATTTCTTTGTAGAAAGGGTTCTTAATCATTGGCAGGGGCTACCCAGGCAGGTTTGGAGTCCCCATCCCTGGAGGTGCCCAAGGAAGTCCTGGCCATGGCACTCAGAGCAGCGAGTCAATAACTGTGATGATCCCAGTAGAGGCAGGAAACTGGAATGTTTTTATTGGACTCCCAAGTTCATATTTAAAGGGTTTAGGATCTACAGATTCAACAGGGGGTTGTCACTATTATGAACAGGGGGGTTTCAGGGGGTGACATAAGGGAAAAACCCATTTTAACAAATTTGGGGTCTCAACACGTACATCATAGGGGAAATCCCATTTTATCTTGGGGGAATTCAGAGGGAAAAAGAGGCATTCAGGTTTGCAGAGTGCTCAGGATCCAGGGAGCACAAAGGGAGAGATAAAACACAATAAGTCTTCTGCCCAGGTTAATGAGACCTGGACATGGTTTCTCCAGGCTTGGCAGGACATTCCAAACCCGTGACATCAATGGATCCTTGTCTGGACCTAGATGGAAGTTTTATCCCCGGTTCCTCTGTCACCCCAAGGCTTTTGTTTAAACCCAGCAGTTTTTCTCTTTTTCATGTCCAAATTTTGGAATCCAACAACTCAGTGCTCTGGGCTGGGGGACAAGGTGGGCATTGGGCACAGGAGGGACTCGGGGACCTTGGAGGGCTTTTCCAACCTCAGTGATCCTGGGTTTCTGGGATAATTGGAGGAGAATTTTCCCACAAAATCTGACTGAACTCTCAACTAATGTTCCCAGCTCTTCAATTCCCATCTCAAACCGGATTCCTGTACCCTGTACTGCACAACATAACAGAAAACCTAAATTTAGAGTGGATTTTTTTCAGCTAGAAAATGCATTGATATGGTGCACACCAAACACATCCCATGGAAACACATCCAGAAGTAGTACAATCCCCCAAAAACAACAACCAAAAAAACCCTAAACCAAAACTCACAAGAGTATTCCATCCTGGCACACCCTGTTCTGACTGGGAATGAATTGGGAATGAATTACTTTCCATGATTCTATAATTCTACAATTCCATGATTCTATGATTCTATGATTCTATGATTCTATGATCCTGATCCAGAAGGGAATAACCCCCCCCTAGCATCCGATCCCATATTTCAGCTGAAATGTCCTTCAGATGTAAATGTTAATGTGACCAAACCAGGTCCCAAATCTCCTAAACCTCTCGATAAAAAGCTAAAATAACATTAAAATATCAATGTCTTGTGTCTGTGAGGTAAAACCTGCTCTGAGAACTGAAAGTAAATTATTTCTGATCAGGTCCTTAGGCTTTGCTTGCTTAGGCCTGACTTTGGGAGAGTTTTTCCCATCTCTGTCCTGTGATTATTTCCTGCTCCCCATCCAGGTACATATTCCTGGAATTCCTTGGGTAAAACATAGGGGTTTTTCCCATTTTTTTGCAGCACATTTTCCAATTTAACCTTCCTGTCAGATCATAAAATTTAATAATAAGGTGTCTTGATTAATTGCCCTGTCAAAATACCCCAAAACCCAAGTCTGAACAAACCCAAGTCTGGCAGTTCTGGCTCATCTGAGGAGCTGATTTGGGGCTGAACTGGTTTCCAGTCCTTTGAATTCACCCTCCCACTGATCTTCCCATTGTCTGAGGGGTTTGGGCTCTGTCTTTTCAACACATTCAGTTGTTGGGATCAAATTATTTCGTTGTCATATCAACTCATCCCTTATTTCTGTCACATCCCATCATCACCCATTTTATTTTCATACCAAATCATCACTCATTTACTACATTTTCAGGTCTCTTTCCCCCCCAAAAAACCCAAGGCTTTGGACCCTGAGGCCAAATAAGTCTCTCAATACATGTATTTTTCCCTGTCCCCTCCCAAAATATGAAATCAATTTTCCCAACCCTGGACCTTTTTTTGTACCACTAATTTTTTTTAAGGTCCATATAAAGCCCCCATTGTGAAAACATCTGTGTCACTGCACACAGATGAGCAATAATTAGAATAATCACAGCTTGGTCAGATGGAGGTTAAACTATTATTACACACACAAGAAGCAGAGGGGAAAAACATCCAGACCAAAATAAACAGATAAATAAAAATACGGAGTTAAATAAAAATACAGAGTTAATGAGGGTGGGAAGGAGAGAAAAGCTGCCTGGGAAGATTTCCACCGTGTACCTGAAAGGGCCACATTCAAAATCTTCCATAAATTTACCTTCCCAAGGAATCTTTCACCAGCCATCATTTATGAGGGGAAGAATTGTTTTATGGGATTGTAGGAGCCACATTCCACCTCCAGGCTGGGTTGTGGTGACAAAAGTGTTGCTGAAAGCCCAAAAATCAACGTACAGTTCCAAACATTGTTTAGGGTTGGCAAATTATTGCTTGCTTTGAAGGGCATGGAGAGAATTATCCATGGAACTGATGAAGAGGTGGGAATGTCTCTTTTCCCCCGGAATATCTTCATTTTGGAGCAGGACTGGAGCCCACATGACCCTTCTGCTGAAGGGACCCTGTGGGGGGTCTGACCAGAACAGTTTGTGGGGTATCAAAAGGGTCCAACAGGTGTCAGAATCCCTCCTTGTTTGGATCCCAGTGGGATACAGGCAAAGAGGATCTTGGGAGGGAAGGATAATATAAAGGAATAATAAACATTTTTGCCTGGACTCACCGTCCCAAGTAAGCCATGGGATGTCTTTTTGGGAAAGGACTGGTTAAATCCACACTGGGACACGTTAAATTTGGGATCCATGTAACAAAAAATGAAGGGAAATTAAATATCCAGCTGTATTGTTTGATTGGAATTACATGGAAATAGGGATGAGTCCTTCTTTACCTGTGTCTATAACATGTATCTATATCCTTATCTGTATCCTATTCCTGTTGTGGGAAAAGGCTTGGAAGCTCCTCAGGAGGGCTGGGGTGACCATTTGAAAAGCAAAACAACCTCTGCACGCATCCAGGAGTTTGGATTGAACCAGGGAACCAGGGGAAGGACAACCCTGCCTCCAGGGGTTTTAAAATTTTCTTTTTAAAATTAAAGAAACTCTGTTATTTCTACTCTGAAGTATCCTTGTCTTCCACAGAGGACTCATGAAAACCTGTGGAAGTTCTTTCTCTGAGTGTTCTCTTTGCTCCTTTATCCCCAGAACCTTGCATTCTACTTCATCTCTCTTTTCCCATCTCTCTTCCTTTTTTTTTTTTTTTTAGGATTCCCTGAGAGTTATAAGATCTTGTTTGGCAAAAAAAAAAAAAAAAAGGATGCACAGGTTAAGCACAAAGGTTAAATATTTTTATTCTTTTTTTAGTGGAGGGTCTGGGAAGCTTCCTCAGCAAAGTAGGTGCTTTATGATTTTGGTTTGGATGACCATATATATCTATGGATGGACTATACATATATTTTTTTATATATATATATATATATATATGGACCATTCCAATCAAATATGTGACCATATATCCCAGGACTGGGAACGTGGAAATCCTAAGACCAGAAAATTTCAGTGCTCAGGATTGAGGATACAACTTCAAAATATGTAGGTTAAATCCTGTGAAAAACTCTTAGTAGGAGAAGGGGGTCAGAATTGAAATTTTAATTTGCAATTTGAAGGTATTCGGGTCCTTAATTCCCACTGATTCCAGTGTTGTGTGGGAATCAGCACTATAATAGCTGAAAATATCATACCTAAAGATATCTGACATGCTTAATTTTAGTGATATTAAAACAATAAGAGCCACAGAGTTACAGAATCGGACTGTTGTTGTTTACAGTTGATATCATGAACATTTATTCCCAATGAGAAATCACAGTCATGGAATGGTTTGGGCTGGAAGGGAATTTAAAGATCATTTAATTCCAACCCCTGCCATGGGCAGGGACACCTTCCACTAGCCCAGGTTGCTCCAATCTGGCCTTGGACACTCCCAGGGATGGGGCAGCCACAGCTTCTCTGGGAATTCCATCCCAGTCCCTCCCCCCCTCCCAGCCAAGAATTCCTTCCCAATATTCCATCTAACCTGCCCTCTGGCAGTGGGAAGCCATTCCCTGCATCCTGTCCCTCCATCCCTTATCCCCAGTCCCTCTCCAGCTCTCCTGGAGCCCCTTTAGGCCCTGGACGGGGCTCTCAGCTCTCCCTGGAGCCTTCTCTTCTCCAGGTGAACATTCCCAGCTCTCTCCATTTGAACCTGAGGTTCTTCCCCCCTGAGTTTGACGCTTCTCATTGCTGGAAAACACAGGAAAAACCTTCCAAGCCCTGAGAGCAATCCTCAGAAAAAGAAAAACCTGGGAATTTCTGGGGAGTGGGAATTCAGGCAAATTAACCAGCAGCAGTTCCATGAAGCCTCCAGTTTGGAAGATGCCCAGGAGGAGCAAACAGAAGGAGGTGGGAGGTAGAAGAGATGAAACATAAGTTCCTCATGTCCTTCATCCTTCTTTGCTCTGTGTGGAAGAGATGAGAGATCAGTCCCTTATATGGTTAGAAATTGGAACTGTCTCTGCTGAGGAATTTAGAATTTTTGTGTATTTTTTGCATTGATACTCGAGCTAAAGATGTACAAAGTTGGATTAAAATGTGTAAAATGTATTAAAACACCCTTTTTTTCAGAGTCAAAAAGGTCTGAACTCAAGTGGCATCTTTGGCTTCAAAGCCATGTGAAATTAAATGTTGTTTAATTAAATAATCATAAGATTATATTAATTAAATATTATAATAAATAGTATTATAATATTAAAA
Source organism: Chiroxiphia lanceolata (assembly GCF_009829145.1). NCBI lineage: Eukaryota > Metazoa > Chordata > Aves > Passeriformes > Pipridae > Chiroxiphia > Chiroxiphia lanceolata. Next base: position 154,343,934 of record NC_045637.1, read on the forward strand.
GATGTTTGTTTGCTCCATAACTTCATCATTTCTCATTTGCCTCCAACACATCAAAATTCAAATTCTTTTAAATTAATGTTGTTTGATTAAATGATTCTAAGATTATAATAATTAAATATTATAATAATTAATATTATAAGAATTAAAATATGTTTGTTTTACTCCATAACTTCATCATTTCTCATTTGCCTCAACACAACAAATCCAAAGCCATTTGAAATTAAGTGTTGTTTAATTAAATATATAAGATTATCATAATTGAATATTATAATAATTAAATATTATAATAAATACTATTATAATAATTTAAAATGTTTATTTTCCTCCATAACTTCGTCATTTCTCATTTGCCTCCAACACACCAAATTCAAGGCCATTTGAAAATTAAATGTTGTTTGATTAAATGATTATAAGATTATAATAATTAAATATTATAATAGCTAAATATTATAATAGCTAAATATTATAATAAATCATATAATGATTAAAAAAGGTTTATTTTCCACAATAACTTCATCATTTCTCATTTTGCCTCCAACACAACAAATGCAAAGCCATTTGACATTAAATGCTGTTTAATTAAATGTTTATAATATTGTAATAATTAATATTATAATAATTAATTTATAATAATTAAAATATGTTTATTTTGCTCCATAACTCCATCATTTCTCCAACACACCAAATTCAAAGTGACTTAATGAGACCTTCAGACCCACAAAGATTCACTGCAGATAAACTTCATTTTCAAAGGGGAAGGAAAATACAGAATTACTCCAAAGAACCAATTCAGTGAGCAAAATGCTGATAATTTCCTGGACCATGGAATGTGGAAAAAGTCAACAAAACAGACACCAGCAATTATTTAATCATAATGTCTGGCAGAGATACCCACTGGGATATCAACAATTATTTAACCACATCACGTGGAGAATCCACATAATAAATCCAATAAATTCGAGCTCGTGCAGGTGTTTAAATGGAGTTTGTAGAGATTTGAGCGGGAAAAAAAGGCCAGTAGCGGTTGTTTAATCCAAGTGTCCTGGAATGTCACCCACTGGCAAATTGGCTTCAGGATTTGGAGGAGAAAGGAGGAAACCCCACCCCCCAGATCTCCCCGGAGCATGGAAAGCTTGGATGTCAAACCAACCCCAGCAGAGGATTCTGAGCTTCAGGGAGCCCAGTTTTTGACCTGCCTGCAGAAAAGAAGGATTTTTGAGGGAGGCACGTGGAAAAAGAACCAAATAAAGGCTGTGGTCATCCCAGAGAAATCACACAAATGATGGGAAAAAAATGTCCTGCCTCGGAGATCAGGATAATCCAGAGCATGAGAGACGTGAAGTTCACTGCACTGGAATTCTGAGAGATATCCAAACCAGTTTGAGTGGAAGATGGCCAAGATAAACGGCTTCCCAAAGCAGAATTAAAATTACATCAGCAATATTTTGGGCAGAATAATATTAAAAAATAAACCCTGTCAAAAATGTAGATTTCCACTAGAATTTTATCTTGATTCAGCGGAAGGAGGTTTTTAGTTTTGTGGCTTCTGTGTCAAAGTCAGGCTCAAATCCCCCCAAAAAAGGGTGCAAAGAGGAGCAGGTGAGCACCCTGAGCTGCACTTATTAATTATGAAGAGTTTTTTTTATATTGTGGGGTTGAAAAAAACGACAGAAAAACTCAAAGTGTGGATTGAATATCCTGGCTACCTTAAAGACTTGGTTGGGAACTGGAAGCAAATGGTTTAAAGGAAGAGATATTTAACTCATAAATGTTTAATTCACCAAAACACAGCTCGGGTTGCAGCTATTGTAGAATTGTAGAATGGTTTGTGGGTTGGAAGGGACCTTAAAAATCATTTAAGGTCCCTATATTTGGAGGCTGTTCTAATCCCTTTATTTGGAAATTTCCATGGAGAAAGATCTCCAAGGGATTTCTGTTCCTGGTGTGGGATAAATGTGCCATGACCTGTGTCCTGGGAGCACCCACGAAATCAGTGACCTTGGGATATTGGGAAGAATTCCTGGCTGGGAGGGTGGGGACGCCCTGGCACAGGTTGCCCAGAGAAGCTGTGGCTGCCCTGGATCCCTGGAATGTGTCCAGGTCAGGTTGGGGCCACCTGGGGATGTGGAAGGTGTCCCTGCCCATGGCAGGAGGGGTTGGAATGAGATGAAACTTTATTTCCTATGCCCCATAAAACCCCCAGCTATAATCTCAATAGCTTTTTCTTTCTTTCTTTTTTTTGACACAAAAGATGACCCTTCTTCTCCTTGAAATCAACAGATAAGTTTAAAATGAACAAAGGAAATCTCAGTATTTTCAAACGGGAAAAGTCCGAACCTCTTCCCAACCTCAGCAACAGAAACCTCCCGTGAATTCCTCATCCAAGCCCAATGACTTCCCACTTCCTTCAGGAAGTTTCAGCTCCTTTTCTTTCAGTATTTGACGTAGGGAAGGCAAAGTCCCTCTTGGAAAGGCAGGAAAAGGCCCCACATCCATGGGGCAGCTCAAAGCTGAGAATATTTCCTCTGTGTGTCAAGAGGTGCTTAACTCCTGGAAGGACAGAACGTGAGTCTCCTGTTATAAAACCCTGAGTGTTTCATAACTCTCCTGATAATCTCAGTCCGAGGCTACTTGGAGTCCTCTTGCCCTTCCCTGGCCAGAATTAGCATGTGAGTAATAATAAGAAATAGAGAATTTTGGACCCGGCTGTGGTGGAAACTCAGCGGGACTTTCGACCGGAGAGAAGAGGAGTCGTTTCAAAAAAGAGACACTGCTTCTGAGTGCCAAGAGATCCTCCCCTTCCACTCCACCACCACTGATTTGGCAATTCCCCAGCTGAGGAGACTCCAAATGAGCCTTAGTGCTGTTTGATCATCAGCAAATGTGCAGGTGACATCAAGCTGGAGGGGGAGTGTCCATCAGCTGGAAGGCAGGAGGGCTCTGCAGAGGGACCTGGACAGGCTGGATCCATGGTTGATTCCAACGGGATGAGGTGTCAACCAGGCCAAGGGCCGGGTCCTGCCCTTTGGCCACAACAACCCCCGGCAGCTCCAGGCTGGGCCAGAGGGGCTGGAGAGCAGCCAGGCAGGAAGGGAGCTGGGAGTGGGGATGGACAGGGAGCTGAACAGGAGCCAGAGTGTGCCCAGGGGGACAAGAGGGCCAATGGATCCTGGTCTGGCTCAGGAACAGGGTGGCCAACAGGGCCAAGGAAGTGATTCTGCCCCTGGACTCAGCGCTGGGGAGGCCACCCCTGGAGTGCTGTGTCCAGTTCTGGGCCCTCAGCTCAGGAAGGACATTGAGGGGCTTGGAGCAGGTCCAGGGAAGAGCAACGAGGCTGGGGAATGGGACTGGAGCACAATTGCCATGAGGAGAGGCTGAGGGAGCTGGGGCTGTTCAGCCTGGAGAAGAGGAGGCTCAGGGGAGACCTCCTCACCCTCTGCAACTCCCTGACCGGAGGGGGGAGCCGGGGGGGGTTGGTCTCTTTTCCCACCCAACCATCAGCAAGACAAGAGGGCTCGGTCTTCAGCTGTGCCAGGGGAGGTTAGGTTGGACATCAGGAAAGAATTTCTTTGCAGAGAGGTGGCTCAGCCATTGGAATGGGCTGCCCAGGGAAGTGGTGGATTCTCCATCCCTGGAGGTTTTTAAGGTGAGACTGGATGTGGCATCAGGTGCCAGGGCTGGAACCGCAGCAGTAGTGGGTTAAGGGGCTGGACTTGATGATCTCAGAAGTCCCTTCCAACCCAACCAAGTCTAGATTCTATGATTCTATGATTCTATGATTCTATGATTCTATGATTCTATGATTCTATGATTCTATGATTCTATGATTCTATGATTCTATGACTGTGCCTTCTGTGCCCTCATTTCCATCAGATTCCCATTTTCTCTGTCCTCTCAGCACAGAGGGATTATTCCCCAACTCACAGTGCTCTGCTCCGCTCCCTCCTCTCTCTCCCTGCCACTTTTCCTCTGTCAGACTCTCTTGCTCCAGACTAAAACAATATATGACAAAATGATCCCCCGCTGACTATTGACACTGGCAATTATGGAAGAATTAAACTGGCCTGTGTGCTTTGGATGCACTTCAAAGGTCTGTGGGATTCCCACACATGCTCCGAGAGCTGTGGGGTCCTTTTTTTAGTCCTCGGCAGCCATATGGCCACTTCCAAGAGCCTGTTATTTCCTATTAACAGGAAACTATTATTACCCACTTACTAAGGCTTCCTGTGGCTGTGCAGCCAGGAAAGAGAGACTCAAGATACAGAAAGCCCGAGGAAAGGGGCTGGCAGTGGGATTGTTTCCGAAGGTTTATCCGTGGGTGGGGTTGGAGGGTGATGTCATTCCCCCCAGCCCTGGCTGTGGAGCTCAGCATCTGTCACAACAAGAGTGGGAAGGCCTTGACCAGCCCAAGGGGTTGCACAGACACAGGAGAAGCTCCTCCTGATTAACAGAAAGTCTTAAACCTGCCCCAGCTCCCAGACTCCTTCCTTGGTCTGGCTTAGGGAGTTATTTGGGGGAGGAAATTAGAGTTGTCTTCCCAATGCACAGGTGAGACAGGTATTTTTATATATTATCCCTCGCTTCAGTCATTTAATATCTCAGGGATACTTAAGAAATGTGAGGAAAATGTTATTCCCTGCTTTCAACAAAGCCTGGATTTTCCTGCTGTGCTCAGGGTCTTAATGAAACTGGGTGTGGCCAGTTGAGGATGAAGATCCCAATTTGATAAATTTTGTATTTTATGATTTTGTTAGCAGAAAGTAATACTTTTCAACCATTTTAATATCTTTCTAATTGAGACATTATCTCCTTTTAGGAATTCTGGTCCGTGAGGATTTACCTGAGACAACAGTGAACTGGGTAACAAAAGTAGGTGCTGAAGATGATCCTCCTCCTTTTTGGCACAAGAGAGTGCCATGTGTGGAATTGATGGAAGAAATCTTAACTTTGAAGGGCAAAAAAGAAAAAAGGAAAAGGAAAAGGAAAAAGAGAAAAGAAAAGAAAAAAGAAAAAGAACAAGAAAAAGAAAAAGAAAAGAAAAAAGAAAAAGAAAAAAGAAAAAGAAAAAGAAAAAGAAAAAGAAAAAGAAAAAAGAAAAGAAAAGAAAAAGAAAAAAGAAAAAGAAAAAGAAAAAAAAAAGAAAGAAAAGAAAAGAAAAAGAAAAAGAAAAGGGAGAGAGAAAGGGAGAGAGAAAGGGAGAGGGAGAAGGAAAGGGAGAGATATAGAAAAGGGAAAGGGAGAGATTAGGGGAAGGAAAGGGAAAGAAAAGGGAAAGAAAGGGAATGGGAAAGGGAAAGACAAAGGGAAAGAAAAGGGAAAGGGAAAGAAAAAGGCAAAGGAAAGGCAAAAAAGGACAAGGAAAAGAAAGAACAAAAAAAAGGAGGAGGAGGAGAAAAAGGATTTTTTCTTCCCAATTCCTAAAGGGTTTTTGAATTCAGGGAAGCAGGCCGGAGCTGCCCAGCAGGGCTGTCACTGGGAGCTTGAGGAGCCCCTGCTGTGGTTTGGATCAGGGCCCCTCCCTCTGGTTTTCAATGGGATCTTTGCCCAAGGGGTCCCTTGGTGCACATTGTCCACCCTCCTGAACGCCAGCCTGGGCTGGATCCTCCTGCTGCTCCCTCGGGGACAACAGGCCATGCCAAGCCCCAAAACGCGGCTTTGCCCTCGGTGACCTCCCTTCCCAGAGGTCCAGAGCTTCCCTCAAACCCCAGGGCTGAGACCAGAATGTGAACATTATGGCCCTTCTGTTCTTCTGGGCTTCTAGTCTGGGTCTCCTTCCCCCCCCTGTGGAGTGCAGGGATAATCCTGGCTCGTTGCCCACGGATCTCCAAACACCCGTTCACCGACCCCCTCTCGGGTCACTGTGCCTTGGTGGCACAAATGAAAATAAAACCCGATTTGGGAGCAAGGGACAATGTTGAAATGTCCCCACAGGGGGGGGCAAACGCCTCTGGGTGATCTCTCAGCCTCCCTGTGCCCTGAGGTTAACCAGGTTAACATGACCCTGCTGTTCCTACTCCTCTCCCGGGAAGGCGTCAGATCGATGTGGGATCGGGCTCATGGCACGAGGAGGAGCAGAGATGATCTTCCCTGTGCTTTATTCCACACCCAGCATCCCAGGAAAGCTGGCGGAGGGACAAGGAGTTGAACTTCCAGACCTCCTTGGACCCACAGCAACACCAACCATGTCACACACACGGCTTCTTCCTGAAAGGGTTTTTTGGGAATCGGGCCACTGCCCACCCTGCCCTGACCTGCCTGCTCTCTGGGACAGCGCTGCCACTACTCCAAGTCTCCCCCTCTGAGCAGATTTTAATTAATTTAAATGGAATTAATTGGGGTGGAAGAGCCCTCTTGTCATCCCTGGAAATGTTCAAAGCCAGGTTGGAGCAACCTGGGCTGGTGGATGGTGGGGGGGGGTGGAATGAGATGATCTTTAATGTCCCTTCAATCCAAACCTTCCACGATTTTTTTGACAATTCTTTCTCTTTTAAGTGGCATTTAGGTCTGTGTGACCCCTACCAAAGCCTCATTCCTCCTGGGGGGGCTCAAACCTGGCAGGGATACATTTCCAAAGGGATTTTGACTGAAATCCACAGATTGTGCCCAATTGTTTATCTACTGCACTGCTCCTGCAAGCAGAATGCATCTCTACATGCAGAACAAATAATCCAAAATAATACAGCGTTGCCATAAAAATGTTGTTATAACAACAAAATCAAGTTTCTCTTAAAAAATTTTTCTATAGAAAAAATCCAACTGGAAAAAAAACCAAACAAGAACAAAAACAAACAAACAAACCAAAACCAAACCAAAAAACAAAACAAAAAATAAACAAACAAACAACAAGCAAAAAAAGCAAAACCAAACCCAAAAAATCAGAAAAATAAATAAAAAAAAAAACCAAAAAAAAAAATCAGAAACAAACAAACAACAAAAAAACCCCACAAACCCCCAAAAATAAAAACCCCCAAAAAACTCCCAAAAAAACCAAAAAACCAACCAAAACAAAAAAAAGAAAATAGAAAAAAAACAAAAGAAAAAAAAGAAAAAAAAGAAAAAAAGAAGAAAGACAAAAGAAAAAGAAAACAGAAAAAAAGAAAAAGAAAAAGAAAAAAATAAAAAGAAAAAAGAGAAAAAAGAAAAATCAAAAAAGAAAAAATAAAAAAGAAAAAAAGGAAAAAGAAAAAACCCAAAACAAACAAACAACAACAACAAAACACAAAAAAACCACTCCAATCACCAAAACCCAACCCCATATTTAAAAAAATTGAAATATTCCTTGTTTTAACCCCTGGAGAGATCACCTTGGGCCAATCTCCCCCTTCAGATCAGCACCAGCTCCAGAGATCATCCCAAAACAGCTGAGTTTTGGAGTATCTGGATGGAGATTCCACAACTTCCTCTGGGCAACGTCGTGTCTCAACACAGTCCAGTGAATTTATTTTTTCCCTGTGTCCGACCCGAATTTTGCGAATTTAAACATTTCAAAGGGATTCATTGATTGTGTTCGTAGGGAATCAGCCGAGGGGGAGTTTTTGTCCTTGGCAGGTGGTTCCTGCGTTTGGGTTTGGTGGAACAACAGTTAAATATTCCCGATGGCACCCCATTCCCTGCCTCGTGGATCCCCGTGAGAAGGAGAAAGACGTGAATTTTTTATGGAAAACTTTCCAAGAGTTCCGGAGAAAACCCTCAATCTTTAAGTGGTTTTGCTGTTTATGCTTGGAGAGGAGTCTGTTGGTCACCCCAGACAATGAAATCATAATGTTCCAGGAGCCTCTGATAAATGCTGGCTAATGACACACACATCCTACAGAGGGAACTCCACCCACTCCTTCCTTCAGCACAAACACCACAGAATATTCCTTTGGGTTTTTTTTTTTGACTTTGAAAGGAATAAATTCCAGGCCTTGAGATTATTGCAGGCAGGGATGTGTTATTAATTCCCTCAAAAGCCAATTGAGCGTGCCTCGATATCCCGGAGGATTTTCCCCTTTGGATATCAGAGGGAACCTCTCCCTGTCTCCAACTCTGGGTGGTTGGATTTGCCTCCTTTTGCCTTCCTGCACACCAGTTATGGCCCTTGGAGCCTTCAGCCCATAAATGATGGATGAACCCCAAGAATAGAACCCCACCCAGCCCAAATTCTTTGTTGGATGCGCTGAACTCACCAGAGCACAAGTTGGCTTTTCTTATTTCTTCACCTCCCTCGTCACTGAAAGGGAAGAGAAAAATCTCCTTTTTAGGTTTGGAAGAATGCCAGGAATGGTTTGGGTTGGAAGGGACCTTAAGGATCACCCAGTTCCACCCCTTGCCATGGCAGGACACCTCCACTAGCCCAGCTTGCTCCAACCCGGCCCTGGACACTTCCAGGGATGCAGGGGCACCACAGCTTCTCTGGGCAACCTGTGCCAGGGCCTCCTCACCCTCCCAGGAAAGGATTTCCTTCTCAAATCTAATCTAAATCTCTCCTCTTTTAGTTTAAAACCATTCCCCTTGTCCTATTAATACCTGCCCATGCAAAAAAAAATCACTCAAGAAGAGCTTCTGAGCCTGAAAAGTCAGTTTTTTCCCCAAAACACTAGTAGTTGATATAATAAAAAATACTACATTGTGCCTCAATTATTTATATTTATTTTTATGTATATATATGGCACCTCACTGGATAAAATTCCTCCATATCAAGGTAAAAAAAGCAATTCTCTATGGAATATAAATTTTCTACACATTGGAGACAAGTGAGATGGATTCACCCTCTGGATCATCTCTGCCTCTCTCTTATGATCATAAAAGGGAGAGAAGAGAGAATCCCAGAATAGTTTGGGTTAGAAAGGACCTTAAAGATCATCTAATTAATCCCCCTTCCGTGGAGCTCTGAAATATTCCTGTGTGGATCATGGATATGGCACCAAACCTGTGGAAAACCAATACCAAAAAGTTGGAATCTGAGCCAGAAGGGAAACACTAAGTAAATTATATATATATATATGTAAAAAAAATATATATTTATATATATTAAAATATATATATATATGTTTAATATATATGTGTATATATGTATACCCATATATATGTATATATAAATATATATTATATATATATAACTGCATATGTAGGATATATGTGTATATGTGTATACTATATATATGTATATATGTAAATATATATATATTATAGATAATATGCATAATATACAATATATTGATATATGTGTATATATGTATACATTATATATGTATGTATGTAATATAAACATATATTATAGATAATATACATAATATACTTATATATTATATATGTGTATATATGTATACAATATATATTATATATTGTAATATATACATATATTACATATATAAATTACATACATATATGTATAAATTCAACTGCTGAATCCTATAATTAGGCTGCAACATTTGGTTTCTTTGTTTACTTCAAACAAGCCTAAAAATCCCACAGATTGAATAATGTGCCACAGACGGTGCCATAAAATTTTACACTCCATTAATAATTATTGCTATTAATTAAATGGATATAATGTGCAAAGAAAGGGTGGTGGGTTGGATTGCTGTTGGGTGTGGAAGTGTCTAATGACCCAGTGCATTTTTGCTTTTCCTTCATTTAATTCAATTTATTTGTAACCTGATTACGATTTTATGGAACCCCAGAACGGTTTGGGTTGGAAGGGACCTTCAAACTCATCCAGTGCCCACCACCTTCCATGGGCAGGGACACCTTCCACTCTCCCAGGTTGCTCCAAACCCTTTCCAACCCTTTTACACCCTCTCATTGTCACCCATCCATCCCCTGGGACCCGTCCAGTTCCAATTCCTGCATCTGAATTATCACCGAGGGAAGGGAAAATTGCTTTTTTTCTCCCTCTCTTTTTCTTCCCCCTTTTTTTTTTTCTTTTATTCCTCCGTTTTTATACAGCCGTAAAATGCAGCTCTTCTGTCCAAATAAATACTCAAACCCCACAAACCCAATTCCCCGGCAGCATCCCAAACCCATTCCAGTCTATCCCAATCTTTTGGGAGACAAGTGCTGGCGAGTTTTCCTCCAGATACATCATCAAATTAATGGCCATCAGAGGCCTTTCTTCAAGCAAATGGGGAGGGAGTGAAATTTATAAACCCAGATGGGACATAAATATAAATCTGCCATAAAAAACAACCCCCCATTTGCTGTTAGTCACTGACTTTTCAGCCTGGAAGTGACAAAAAAACAAACAAAAGGAATTTGTTGTGTACATCGAGGTCGGAGGAGCGGCAGCTTTTGAGAACACTCAAGGAGAGAGGGTAAAACTGCCATAAATCTGTATTTTTTGCCTACTGGTTGCTCCTTGTAGCAGAGGTTTTGTTGAGAGAGGAAGAAAAAAAAATGTATTAACATAAAAAATGGATGCAACTAAAGTTCATTTAAAAAATGGAGTTATTAAGTGAAATATAGGAGGATTTAACTTGAGGGGAGGTGGATAAAAAAAATAAAAAGATAGAAAACGTTGGTGGAAACTCATTGTAAGAGGTGGAGTAATAAATACATGTGGTTCTGTTGGCATATATTGTTCTTTTACAGCACATTTAATGGTCCCAGAAGAGATGGAAGAGGGTCTACACTGCTGGAGCCCAAATGGCACAGAAATCCCACCCAAAATCAGAGGTTTAGGAGCTGAGAGAAAGATGGGAGGAAAAATTAAACCCTGATTTGAGGATTAAGAAGCAGAAAGAGCCTAAAAAACATTGACCCTAAAAACACTGAGCCAGAAAACAGCACATCCTTCATTTCAGTCCCAGGAAGGTTCCTCAGGATTGGTTCCATCCAGTCTGGAAGCTGATGGGAATAAACTGAGTTTCTGACTCTCCTGCTTGGTTTGTCTGGGGTTTATTTATTATTTCTGGGGTTTGGTAACCAGGGAGAAGCAGGAATAGGGGTGGGAGGACACTTCTCACCTCTCTTCTGATTCCCACTGGGATTCATCAGTGCAAGACCATCAGAGCTTGGCTCTGGCTCCCAGTGGGAGCAAATCCTGCTCTGCTGCGTGGAAAAATCTGGGATGAGAAGGAGAAAAACAAACACAGGGAAGAAGAGGGAGAACACAAAGAGGGTGAAAAGCTGCAACCCCAGAAGAGATGGAGGAGCTCCTGCTCTGCTGAAGCCCAAATCCTTGGAAAAAAGGAAAAGGAAAAAAGGAAAAGGAAAAAAAAGAAAAGGAAAAAAAAAAAGGAAAAGGAAAAGGAAAAGAAAAGGAAAAGGAAAGGAAAGGAAAGAGGAAGAGGAAGAGGAAGAGGAGTAAGAGGAAGATTAAGAGGGAAAGGAGAGGAAGATGAAGGAAGAAGAGGAAGAGGAAGAGGAGAGAAAAAGAAAAAGAAAACAGAAAAAAGAAAAAGAAAAAGAAAAAAGAAAAAGAAAAGAAAAGAAAAAGAAAAAGAAAAGAAAAAGAAAAGAAAAAGAAAAGAAAATATCTTCCTCCAAATCTTTGGAAGGAATCCCCTGTGGAAAGTCACAAACTGCTCAAATCCTAGAAATCTTTGCCCTTTTACCTTTCTTACAGCTAAAAAGTCACCAGATGGCCAAAAAAATTTTCTAATCAAATCTCCTGTAAAATTAAGAGTGGATGGAAAAGAGTTGCTGCCACAGGACTTTGGACCAACAAACATGTTCTGGACCAGGAATCTTCAGGTATTTACAGGGATTTTGTCATGTCTGTGCAGTCTAAAATCTCCAACAAACTCTTCTTGCAACACTTCTTGAATCAGTTTTTGAATCAACACTTTCTGAATCCACATTTGTGAACCCATTTGACAGCTCCTGTCAAGTTTAAAACAGAAGCCAAGGAGCTTTAAGGTTCCTACAGTCACGATGGAAAAATGTGGTGAGGGAAGGGAAAGGGAATCTATGGGGGTCTAAGCAAAATAAAGCTGAAATTGGTCCCACATGAAGCATTGAGGGATCTAAAAGGCAGGAGATGATGAAAAAAAATCCCTAATTTGGATTTGTTCTGATCTGAACTCACACACGACGCTTCAACCCCGAGCCCTTGGGCTCCAGGAAACAAAACTTCATGTGCTCCATCACTCAGGGCTTATTAAATCCCTGTTTTTCCTTTCCTCCTGTCTCTTCCCAAGCCTTGTTTGGCTCTGGAAGTTGCTTTTTGATCCCTCTTTCCCTGGAATCCCAAGCCTTTGAACTGCCCTTCAGGAAGAAATCACCCACGTACTTTTGGATTTCTTTTCCTGTTCCAGATGGAATGGAAGAGCTTTTTATTCAATTAAGTACCTTTTAGGATTTCCCCAAATACTTTTCCTTGTCAGGAGCCCAAGGACTGTGATCAGTCCATACTTCATTTCTCTCCCACACTTCCATGAAGAATCCTGTCGGCCTTGACCCAAAACAGGTTATTTTGCTAATGGATTTTGCTTGGAGTCAATTCACCTCACCCTACTTCCCATTTTCTGCTGCATTCCAGCCCCACAATCCCTGATTCTCACATGATCAGACCCACAACAGCCTCTCAACTCATTTTTATTTCAAATTAAAACCAAATGAGCGGCTTTCGAGAAGACACTTGCAGGAGAACAGTTCCCTTTTTAACTAGAAACAGGTTTTTTTCTCTTCTTAACAACAGATTGCAGTCCTTAAAGGCCAAAATTCATTCAAAATCCAGATTATTTTGACTTTTCTTTAATAAATTAAAGCAATTCCTAAAAAGAGACGGTGCCTGAACGGGACCAGTGTGCAGATGATGCTCGGTGTTCCATGCCCATTATCCTTGGAAGTGAGGAGGTTTAGGATATTCTATCTGCTGAGACAGGAGTATCTCAGCCCTGGCCCTTCCCAAACCTTCCCTTCCCAAACCTTCCCTTCCCTTCTCTTCCCTTCCCAAACCTTCCCTTCCCTTTCCATTCCCAACCTTCCCCTCCCAAACCTTCCCCTCCCAAACCTTCCCCTCCCAAACCTTCCCCTCCCAAACCTTCCCTTCCCAAACCTTCCCTTCCCAAAACCTCCCTTCCCAAACCTTCCCATTCTAAACCTTTCCCTTCCCCTTGCGGCGCAAATCTTCCGATCCCAACCGTTCTTCCCCCTTCTTCCCAAACCTTCCCTTCCCAAACCTTCCCAAACCTTCCCTTCCCAAACTTCCCTGTCCCAAACCTTCCCTTCCAAACTTCCCCTTACCTTCCACCTTCCCCAGCACTCCAGAGCACTCAGCCTGAAAGTGTTCAAAACACCTGGAAAGAATTGTGGGAATTAAAGGAACCAGATGGGAGGAAAACCCCTCACCCCCAAAAGTTCCACATCTCGGCCTTTACCTGCTGAGTTAAATCTGAGCTGGAGCAACAACCATCCCGGGATGGAAACGCCTTTCCCTCAGCATTCCCACTGGCAGGAGCATTGGAAAACAGAGCAGAACACAGGGAGGGAACATTCCAAGGTAATATTCCAAGGTAACATTCCAGCTCTCATCCCTCGTGCTGGATGAAGGACTGAGCTTCCTTCAGCCAGCCCAGCCCACCAGCAGCAACACGGGATAAATCTGCTTCCCAGGCCTTTTTGGCTCTTCCCTCTGGAAGCAGGGGGGTTGGAGGGTTGGCTGGCTGGTCGAGTGACTTACTCTTTATCCCTGAAAATAAAAAAATGAAGCTTCTGTCTCTGTGTGTTCAGTCCTCAGTTTAGAACCCCTCAGATTTCAGGCTGGATGGGATTAATTTGTTGGGGTGAAGAGGGATCTCAGTGCCCTCCTGGGGAACATCCCTGGGGAGGGACATCCCAGAGGGGAGACCTTCCTGCCCTTCCCTTCCCTGAGAAGAATTAGAAGATAAAGAATTAGAGACAAAGCTTTGGGAGGGTGTGTGAGCTCAGCTGTTAAAAGGGTTGTATTTGAAGTCCCAGTGGTGCCAGTGCCAATTCCAGTGTTCCCAACCTCTCACAGGGAGGGAAGGGATTCACTGAGCCCAAAGGGTGACAAAAATGCATCCAAACCACATTGTTCTAAGTCTTTATCCCTTCCCTTCCCTTCCCAAATCTTCCCAAACCTTCCCAAACCTTCCCTTCCCAAACCTTCCCTTCCCAAACCTTCCCAAACCTTCCCTTCCCAAACCTTCCCTTCCCAAACCTTCCCAAACCTTCCCTTACCCTGAAAACAAAAAAATGAAGCTTCTGTCTCTGTGTGTTCAGTGTTCAGTTTAGAATTCCTCAGCTTTCAGGCTCGCTGGGTTTGGTTTTTTGGGATGAAGAGGGATCTCAGTGCCCTCCTGGGGAATATCCCTGGGGAGGGACATCCCAGAGGGGAGACCTTCCTGCCCTTCCCTTCCCTGGGAAGAATTTCCTTTCTGTGTTTCCCTCCCTCTTATTCCTTCTCATCCCCTGGAAAAGAACAACCCCAAAACTTCCCCTAGTGCTGATACCAAACCCTCTTACAAGAACAGGGCTGGAATATGTCGAGCCAGAGGTTTCCCTCTGGAGATTTTCCCAAAGTCATTCCGTCTAAGGGAACAAAAGCTCCAGAAAAATCCTGTATTTCTTTTAAAACAGGTGTTTTATTGCCTTGCCAGTTCCTAATAAATGGTAATGTATTCACACAGTCAAGGCTGCAGAGTTAATAAATGACATTTAATGCTGGTCTAAATAGAGAAAACCACACTGAAAATAGACAAGGAAAGGAATTGTGTTTTATTTAAGGGTGAAAATGCTGGTGTGGGGTTTCACCCAGGCACAGGTGAGTGTGTATCTGTGTATATCTGGATATATCTGGATATATCTCCACATGTAAGTGAGTGTTACCAATTAACTGAATGATTCTGAGTGACTCAAGCAAGACTCACCTTCAAAAAGAGAAAAAGAAAGAGAGAAAGAAAGAAAGAAAGGGGCAAAGAGAGAAAGAGAGAAAGAAAGAAAGAAAGAAAGAAAGAAAAAGAAAGAAGGAAAGAAAGAAAAAAAAAGAAAGAAAAAGGGAGGAAGGAAGGAAGGGAGGAAGGAAGGAAGGAAGAAAGAAGGAAAGAAGGAAAGAAGGAAAGAAAGAAGGAAAGAAAAAGGAAAGAAAAAGGAAAGAAAAAGGAAAGAAAAAGGAAAGAAAAAGGAAAGAAAGAAGGAAAGAAAGAAGGAAAGAAAGAAGGAAAGGGAAAGAAAAAGGAAAGAAAAAGGAAAGAAGGAAAGAAAGAAAGAAAGAAAGAAGGAAAGAAGGAAAGAAAGAAGGAAAGAAGGAAAGAAAGAAGGAAAGAAGGAAAGAAAGAAGGAAAAAGAAAGAAAGAAAGAAAGAAAGAAGGAAAGAAGGAAGGAAAGAAGGAAAGAAAGAAAGAAAGAAAGAAAGAAAGAAAGAAAGAAAGAAAGAAAGAAAGAAAGAAAGAAAGAAAGAAAGAAAGAAAGAAAGAAAGAAGGAAGGAAAGAAAGAGAGAAAGAAAGAAAAAGAAAGAAGAAAGAAAGAAAAAGGAAGGAAGAAAGAAGAAAAGTAAAAAGAAAGAAAGGAAGAAAGAAAGACAGGAAAAAGAAAGAAAGAGAAAAAGAAAGAAAGAAAGACAGAAAGAAAAAAGAAAGAAAGAAAGAAAGAAATGAAGGAAGGAAGAAGGGAAGAAAAAAGAAAGAAAGAAAAATAAGAAAGAAAGGAAAAAACCCCAAGAATTTCTACTTTTGTTTTCAAATGTCATTCTAAAGTCAAAGTTAAAACCTTAACACTGACTGATGGGTCCCAAAATCCACCTCACTCTTTTCAGCCTCAGTGCCTCAGCTCCTGTTACACAAGTAAAACCAGGACTAAAGTTATTTCAGGCAATTTTGAGAGCCCCCCAAAAAATAACTTTCCCAACCAACACTTGGAGGGGGTCAGGACATTCCCACCTCCTGGCTCCAGCCTGGATTCTGGAGCCTCCTTCTCCATCATCTCCATCATCAAAAATACCTGATAAAACCAGTTTCTGTTCTGCCCAGTCACTCACCCTGATGGTGGACAATTATTGATGTGTTTTACTCTCAGAATTTAAAGTTTCATCATGCCTTAGATCTTCCAGGCTGGACCAAGTGATGGAGAAGAGCAAATATTTAGGTTTTTTTTTCCTGCTGGCACATTCCTGGTTATCCCTGTGAGATGCTGCTCTCAGTGTACTCACAATTCTACTTTGATTTCTGCAGTTGTAGCAAAAATCTGTCCAATATCTGTTTTAACCCCCACAACTGAACCATCCCTAACTCCCAGAAAGTCCTCTTCCATGGATTTCAAGGGGGGTTGGATGAGCTCCTTCCCCTTCCTGAGCATCATTTGAAGCTGTTGTTGATCCCTTGGTTCTGTCATTGCAGCCTGGGGGGTTATTTTATACCCATTTTACTCTTGTCTTAAAACCTCCAAACAGCTGTGAGGCCATAAAAAAAAAAAAAAGAAAAAAAATCAACTTAAAGTGTCTTCATGCCTTAGATCTTCCACATTGGATCAGGTGATGGAGAAGAGCAAATATTCAGGGTTTTTTCCTGCTGGCACATTCCTGGTCATCCCTGTGGGATGCTGCTCTCAGTGTACTCACAATTCTACTTTGATTTCTGCAGTTGCAGCAAAAATCTGTCCAATATCTGTTTTAACCCCCACAACTGAACCATCCCTAACTCCCAGAAAGTCCTTTTTCATGGATTTCAAGGGGGGTTGGATGAGCTCCTTGCCATTCCTGAGCATCATTTGAAGCTGTTGTTGATCCCTTGGCTCTGTCATTGCAGCCTGGGGGGTTATTTTATACCCATTTTACTCTTGATTTAAAGCCTCCAAACAGCTGTGAGGCCATAAAAAAAAAAGAAAAAAAATCAATTTAAAGTCCCTTCATACCTTAGATCTTCCACATTGGACCAAGTGATGGAGAAGAGCAAACATTCAGGGTTTTTTCCTGCTGGCACATTCCTGGTCATCCCTGTGGGATGCTGCTCTCAGTGTACTCACAATTCTACTTTGATTTCTGCAGTTGCAGCAAAAATCTGTCCAATATCTGTTTTAACCCCCACGACTCAACCATCCCTAACTCCCAGAAAGTCCTTTTCCATGGATTTCAAGGGGGGTTGGATGAGCTCCTTCCCGTTCCTGAGCAAAATTTGAAGCTATTATCAATCCCTTTGCTCTGCCATTGCAGCCTGGGGGGATATTTTATATCCACTTTTGTCTTAAAACCTCCAAACAGCTGGGAGGCCATAAAAAAAAAAGAAAAGAAAAAAAAATCAACTTCAGCCCAAAATCAAACCCAAAATGCTGAAACTCAGCAACAGGAGGAGAAAATAGATCCTCCCCTTTGTCCTGAGCCCCTGGGAGCAGCAGGAATTCAGCATTTTCTCCGTCAAGGGCTTCCCCCTCCCTCTCACTTTGGAATTTCCTCCTCTTTGGCCTCTGTCCAGGACTTGAATTCTTACCTTCAGGGTGAGGTATAAGGTGCATTCATTTGCTTTGCTTTTTTTTACCTGGTAATTCTTTGTTTTCCTTGGCCTAAGGGATGTTCTTCGGGAAGGTGTTGCGGGTGGAGCCTGGTCCTCGCAGGAAAATTCCCAATCTTTTCCTCTCTCAGCCAAACAGGCTCCTGGTCTGGATCCCTCAGGGCAGCATTTGGAATTTTTGAGGCTGGGAGATGCCTCTGGAGATTGTCCAGTCCAGTGCTCAGGGTTGTGTCCTGAATAACTCCAGGGGTGGAAATTCTACAACCTCCCTGGGCAACCTGTTCCAATGTTCAACCCTCACGGCACAAAAAGGAGCTTTCATCTGTTTAAACAGACTTTTCTGGATTTCACTTTGGACCTGTTGCCTCTTTCCCTGTCTCTGGGCATCACTGAGAAGATCCTGGTTCCATCTCCTTTTGTCCTTCACCAGCTGGTGTTTCCCTGAATCCCAGGATGGGTTGGGTTGGAAGATCCATTAATCATCCAGTTCCATCCCCTGCCATGGGACACCTTCCACCATCCCAGGTTGCTCCAACCTGGCCTTGGACACTTCCAGGGATCCAGGGGCAGTCACAGCTTCTCTGGGCAACCTGTACCAGGGCCTCCCCACCCTCCCAACCAGAAATTCCTTCCCAATATCCCATCTAACCCTACTCCCTTTCAATCTGAAGCCATTCCCTGTGTCCTGTTCCTCAAGGTCCTTGTCCAAAGTCTCTCTCTATCTTTCCTGTGGCTCCTTCAGGTCCTGGAAAGCCACAATTATTTCCTCTCAAAGCTTCTCTTCTCCAGGCTGGACAATCCCAGCTCTCCCAGCCTTTCCTCCCACCCCTCTGATCATCCTGGTGCCTCCCTGGACTCCCTCCAGCAGCTCCATGTCCTTCCTGTGCTGTTCCCCAGAGCTCTCTCATCCCAGTGCTGCTTCCAAACCTGGGATAAAGGATGAAATCCTGTCCCACCAAGGCCAAAGAAATGCAGATTGAGGTGCTTTGTGCTCAGGGCACCATCTGTTTGCTGTCTCCACATGGAATCTGTGTGTCCACGTGAACAGAGTCGGGATTTTTGCCTGATTGCAGCAATATGCCCAAAATGTTGTTTTTCCCATTAACCTTCCAGTGATGGAGCGAAGAGATTAGGAAATGAGCTGCATGAAAGAACCCTGACTGATATTCCCTGTATCAGATCTGGCTGATCTCCTGAGGTATGTTAGAAATGAGCCTTTCAAAGGAGGGGAGGGTTATTCATCAGAGTCCTTCTAAACTTTGGAATTCGCAGGTCGGGATAATTGGACCTCTTTCCTTCTTTCTCTTTCAAAGAAAAAGCGGAATAAAAGGGGACATGTTGACCTTGGAAATTACCTCCTTCTGTTCCTGGAGGAGGAGAGAGGCAGAAGGAAGAGGGTTAGAACGTGAAGTGCTTTGAGGTTTGGATGTCAAACTCTTCTGCCTTCTGTTGCAACACGTTTGCTGAGCAGCACGAGTGAGGAAAAATCCCATTTTTCTGCTCACAGCCCCTTTATCAGCCCTCTCATCTGACAGCAGGGCTGAGAATCATGACTAGGAAAAAAAAGGTGACCCGATGACCTCCCCCTGGTGCTGGAAGAAACCTTGCAGAGCATCTAAAGCTTGGCTTGGTGCTGAGCACAACAACAACAACATCTCTGCAACAGGGTCGTGTCAAAAATAACCAACATTAAAGGAAGGCAACAGCTCTGAGCAAACCTAATTAACAGCAGGCTCTGCTTGTTTCATCTTTCCTGATAAATCTTTATTCAAATTCCACAGGAGGCCAAGAGAAAGATTTCTAGTAACTAAACATGTGGATACACTCCTGGAAAACATGGACCAGAATGGAAAACATGGACCAGAATGGAAAACATGGACCAGAATGGAAATAATAGACCAGACTTTGCAGATCTGGCCTAAGTAAACCTACCAGAGAACAGGGACCAACTGAATGTTCCCAAATTCCATGTCTGGAGTGCTGTGTCCAGTTTGGGCTCCTCGGGCCAGTGGGGACACGGAGCTCCTGGAAGATGATCCCATCCTGGACTTCCATGATTTCTCCCAGGACTTCTGCGAACAGTTGAATTGTCAAAGGGAAGGAATTAAGGTTTACTGACGCAGAGGTCCACAGATATTTCCAGACAAAGACAAGGAGTGAGAGAAAAAGAGAGTTAAATACCATAAAAAGCAGATGAAAAACTGAGAGGGAACAAAACACCCAACACCGAAATCCTTGGAAGTGCCATCTCCAAGCAGATGGTGCCACTCAGGGCACAAAACATTGGAAGATATTCCACATAAACTCAAGATATTCCACATAAACTAAAAGTTCAGGCGTTGAAAAGCAGTTTTGAAGCTTCACAAAGGGAATGTTGCAACATTTCCATTCTATTTTATCGATCCTTAATGGGCTTAATTTGCTGTGCTCCTTTCAAAAGGCTGGATTTTGGCTCGGTGGAGAAGGTCAGCCTGTGGTTATTTCAGCTCTAAGGGAAAAGAATAATAATAAGAAGTCACAAGAGAATAACAAATAAAGATTTTATGAAGAAGGCATTAAGTTGGAAATTCTATTTTTATTTAAACAATCGAGTCTGCGAAAAAAAACCCCTTTACCTGCAAGTAAAAATGGACTTGAAAGAGTAGCAGAAAATGTAATAGGAAATATACTTTTCCAAAGGAATCTAAATGACTTTTTCCTGGTTTGTGTTTTGGACTTAATATCCCATCTAAACCTACTCTCTGGCAGTGAGAAGCCATTCCCTGTGTCCTGTCCCTCCATCCCTTGTCCCCAGTCCCTCTCCAGCTCTCCTGGAGCTCCTTCAAGCTCTGGAAGGGTCTCTCAGGTCTCCTTGGATCCTTCTCTTCTCCAGGGGAACCCCCCCAGCATTCCCAGCCTGGCTCCAGAGCAGAGGGGCTCCAACCCTTGGAGCATCTCCGTGGCCTCCTCTGGACTCATTCCAAGATAATTCTTCAAGGATCTTCCATTATTCCTTTATTTTAGTACCATAGAATAAAAAAAATAATATTTTAGTGTATTGCCCTTATTTTCCCAGCAAAATTTCTTTGACCTTCCCAATGATGATCCCAACCAAGCTCTGGTGCAAAGACCAGTGGAATCATTCAGGAAGAAGCTGCCAGGACTGAGTTGTGTATTTAACCTGGAATTTAAAGAGCCAACATCCTCTTGCTTGGTCAGTTCATCAAGGAGCCCACTAGTCGGTTCAGGATGTCAAATGGATGTCTGGAATTTAACTACAAACTTCAGGGAAAATAAAAAAAAAACACTCTGATTCAAATCATCCTGGAGAAATGCACTGAAACACCATTTATATTTTATGTAATAAAACTACTGGAAGCAGAGACTGAATTTGCTATCAGTTGGTGGCTTCTTACCAATTTTTCCCCCCCTATTTTTAATCAAAAGGCCCAACTATAATATTCCATATCAAAGTCAAGCCCCTGTGGATATTTCCTTGATCAAGCAAAAGGCATTTTTAGCTCAGCTCTTGGCAAAGGAAAAATCATCTGGAGCTATTGATCACGGAGAGCTTAACAGGTTAGAAAAATGTTTGGACAAAGGGAGAAGGCAATAATAATAAATTACATCTGGGTTGATAACCTCCCTGCCAACAGCCTGGGCCAGCTGGAATGGGAAATGGGAATGATATGAGGCTCTGGATACACAGATGTTCCTGAAAATTAAAGGAAAATAATGTACAGTAAATACTGAAACTATGACACAGTGGTCAGTGTATTTTTGTAACAATCAGAGTCTAAAAAAAAGGGGTTGTCAAACACATAGTTTTAATTTTTTTTCTGTAGGAAAAGCTGATGACATCTGAAACAGGGTCACAGGACACTCCTTTTCTTCACAGAACCTGAGAATCCAGAATGGTTTGGGTTGGAAAACACCTCCAAGATCATCTTATTCCAATCCCTTGACATGAGCAGGGACACCTTCCACCAGACCAGGTTGCTCTGCTGGGAAAAACACCTTTAGCAGGAGCTGATGTTGCTGCACAGAGCTGGGATCTCCAGGATCATCCTCCAGGAATGGAGGAAACCCTGTCAGGAGGAAATCCCAGGAGTCTCCCACTCGGTTTAGGAGACTTGGCAAAAGCAAAAATAACGTACAGTAAATACTGAAACCATAACAGTGATCAGTGTATTTTTGTAGCAATCAGAGTCTAAAAAGGGGCTGTCAAACACATATTTTTAATTTTTTTCTGTAGGAAAAGCTGACGACATCTGAAACAGGGTCACAGGATAAATCAATGGCACGGGATTTAAAAATCCTGTTTAAATAGAACTTTATGTGTTATAAACTGCCCTGTGCTTTCTTTGGGCCTCTGAGTCTAAACCTCTCATCAGGGTGTGTTTATTATCCATCAAAACCTCAAAAAAACCCCCCCTAAATATTTTTTTTTTAAAGAAAAGAGAAGCAGTTATCCCACAGGGAATATCTCTCTTTCTACTCAGTAGCACTGGATTCCTGATAACTCTTAGGAAGTTTCCTTTCCATGGTGGAAAGCAGATCCCAACTGGTTCAGACTCGCTGGTGAGGGATCCTGAGAACAGGTAAAGGTAAAGAAGTCCATTCTGGACTTAATTTTAACATTATTTAACTTTAATTTTAACTTTTAATTTTAACTGGTTCATTAATTTAAGGGTTTTCTTTAAATGTTCAATTAAAAAAGGAAATTATAACAGCACTGGTAACACACTGCACAGGTTATGGCTCTGTCCATACATCCATGAGGATGTAAAAGGCATCAGTGTATAATTTAAGAGGAACTTCATCTTAAATCCAAGGATTTGGTGAGAAGTTTGAGCAGGAACTTCATCTTAAATCCAAGGATTTGGTGAGAACTTGGAGCAGGAACTTCATCTTAAATCCAAGGATTTGGTGAGAAGTTTGAGCACAAACTACTCCACGTGCTCAAATGCTTTCTATCCCTTCCTTAAATACAAAGCTGCTTATCTCCAGACGTGGAAAACCACCTGGAAACCAATGGAAAACCGTTCCTGCTCCATGGAAAAGCAAGTGCTCAGCAGTTTAAAGGGTGACCATGAGTGTGGTTGTTCTAAACGCTTTAAATTCTTAAAATCAACTTATTATGACACGTTGCCACCATTGCCAGGAACAACTGACCTCTGAGAGGAAAACTCCTGCTTTAATTTTGAGGTTAATGCCTTTTCAATTGAAATCCCCTTTTTTTGTTTAATTGAAAACATGTCCCTCTCCACTAAATCAACTCTCCCAAAACGGGCAAACGCACAAAGAGAAATAATCATAAATTATTATCATCACTGTTATTATTTTGGTTTTTATTTTTGGGGGGGGGGGGGTAATTACATCATGAGTGTTCTCATCGTCGTATCTGATCAGAAATGGCCTCGAGGTGACCAAGAATAATGTGGATTGTTTCTTTAACCCTGATTAGGAAGCCTGGAGGAGGGTGTGGGTGAGGATTTCTTAAGCAGGAGAAAGGGAAACAGAGATAGTGTCAGTGTGGGCATTGTGTGCTGAGGAATGGACTCTGCCTGCTGGAAAAATTCCTTCTTTACGGATCATGGAACGGTTTGGGCTGGAAGGGACCTTCAAGATCATCTCATTCCACCCCCTACCATGGGCAGGGACACCTTCCATGAGCCCAGGTTGTTCCAACCTGGCCTGGGACACTTCCAGGGATCCGGGGGCAGCCACAGCTTCTCTGGGCAACCTGTGCCTGTCCCTCCCCACCCTCCCAGCCAGGAATTCCTTCCCAATATCCCATCTGACCCTGCCCTCTAGCAGTTTGAAGCCATTCCTTGTGTCCTTGTAAACAGTCTCTCTCCATCTTTCCTGTGGCTCCTTCAGGTCCTGGAAGGCCACAGTCAGTCCCCCCCAAGGTTCTCTTCTCCAAGCTGAACAATCTCAGCTGTCCCAGCCTTTCCTCCATCCCTCTGATCCTCTTGGTGCCTCCCTGGACTCTCTCCAGCAGCTCCATGTCCTTCCAGTGCTGTTCCCCAGAGCTGGAGGCAGCTCTGCAGGTGGGGGTCTCACCTGAGGGGGGCAGAGGGACAGAACCACCTCCTTTGATCTCAGCAGGCCCAGGGTTTCCAGCATCACCCAAAATATGGTGTTCCCACCTTCCTGGCACCCTCTGGCACAGCTGTTCCACGGTTCAGGTGAACAGAGACCAAGCTGGGACACAGATCCTCTCCCTGCTTGGGCTTTCCATGTTCTGCAGGTGTTTCCAGCCCAAATGAGGATTACAGTGTCATGATTAGCTGATTTTTTGACCATTAGGTGACCAAGAATTCTCTCTCCTCAGAAATTAAGGTACATCAATTCTTCACTGAGCTCAGAGGGGTCCTCTGCAAGCCAGGCTCAAGTTTGACTTGAATTAATATTGACAGATGTTTATCCCACTTTCTCCTAAAGGCATCCACTGATGGAAACTCCACAGCCCTTCCAGGAAACTCCTTCTAATGTTTCCCACTCTTCAGAAGCAGAAGGATCCCTTTGGTATCTCGTGAGAGCACAATATCCTCCCAAGGTCTGTGGCTGGAGGAGGGTGTGTTCCTTGGATGCTTTCTCTGTCTGGAAGGTGAAGACAGGAGCATTTTTATTACAGCTTTTAAGTACTCTCTGGTTTCCAGCCTCGACAGGATTCCTGGATATTCAACCTATGTACAACTTACACGAAACCCCCCCCCCCAAACCAATAAACACTAATTAATATCCACTTCTCATCATGGTCAACACACTTGATGCAGAGCGATCAGACTTCAGTCAAGCCTTCTCTGGTTGCTTTTTACTCTGGCAGTGATTCCTGGTGAATCAGAGCACAGAAAGCAGCTGATATGGATGGGCTGCATCATCCCAGAACTTCTGCAAAGCTCAGCCATGGAGCTGAGCCACGAGGCCATAAAACATGAGATGGCTGCTTCCAGGAAATATCTCTCCCAAGGCAGAACAAACTGGTCAGTCAGCACTTTCACTACGAGCCGAGGAAGAGCAGTTTTGGTCTTTCCCAGTTTCCCTTTGACATTCACTGAGATTATAACGAGCCAAGAAGCTTCAGGATAAGGGATGAGGTCACGGACATCCTGTAAAGCCCTTTCTCGCTGTAATGTCACTCCACTAATAAAGTGAGTGTGTTTATGGAGATATTCAGCTTGTTGTAGGTTTCCCAATAAGGCACAAGACCTCTGACTGTTGGATTGTGCCCCAGCATCCCACCAGTGCCCCTGGATGTCAGGATATAGCTCCCTCTCCCGTGCCCAACCGGGTCATTGTCCCCCGACCTCTCGTTTCCCGGAGCGCAGGAGACGACGTCAGATTTTTGGGTGGGGAAGGGAGTGAATGTTAAGCAAACCTAATCTCCAGCAGAAACCTTGCTCTGTGGGTTCAAAGAGCATGTGAGGGATTGTTTGGGACGCTGGGATAGCTGCAGGACAGATCCAGATGGGAATGCTGTGCTGCTCACAGCAGGAAAACACGATTTGGCTTCGGCAGCATCACGTGAGGGGAAACGGGTTTGCTGCTGGTGTTTGTAACCCAAACCTGCCCCTTTTTTAATCCCCTGATGACAAATGTATTTCCAGACGTCCAAATTGTGCCTGTCAAGCTCTATTCAATCTATTTCTAAGGTGTGTCTGAACAGTGGGATCATTATTCCACTTTTTCTTACGGCCGGGAAACTTTTTCCCTGTGGGGAAAAAGCAACTTTTGGTTCTCCTTTTCCATATAAATCCCATCCTGGCTACACTTGGAGGTCACTGGACATACATCCCAGAAATTCCCCATTCGAGGTCAAAAATATAAACTCTCAATTTCTTGCCCATTAATTATGGGAAAAACCTACTTGTTGGGATGTGCCGGAGCTTAAGGGCTTCCTGGGAGGAAAGGGGAATTCATCTTGGCAGTGGAGGAGTTGGATTCCCTGGAAATTAAAAAGCAAGTGTATGGAATGATACAGGAATTTTTGTTACATGTCAGTCTACTGAGGGGCAGCCTGGGGTTTGTTCAATTAGAACATTGAAGAGGAAATAATTATAATAATAATATTATATAAAATAATTTTCATTATAATAAATCAGTCTAAACTCATCATAAGGAAACTCAGGCAACTTAAGCTGTAAGTAAAGAAAAATTTCCTAATAAAAAGAGCGATTTTCTGGAGGAATATCCTATTACAATTATGAAAGAAAAGAGGATGAACGGTGTAAAAGTGGATGATGCTTTGCTGCATTAAAAGAGCTCTAAGGATTTACATAAAATAAAATAAAATAAAATAAAATAATAGAATTATTGGGTTGGAAGGGAAGTTAAAGCTCATCTCATTCTACCCCCTGCTGTGGGCAGGGACACCTTCCACTCTCCCAGTTTGCTCCAACCTGGCCTTGGACACTTCCAGGGATCCAGGGGCAGCCTCAGCTTCTCTGGGAAACCTGTGCCAGGCCCTCCCCACCCTCCCAGCCAGGAATTCCTTCCCAATATCCCACCTAAATTTCCCCTCTTTCAGGTTGAACCCGTTACTTCTTGTCCTGTCTCTAAAATAAAAGGGATGGACAAATAAAAGGGGAAGAAGGTGAGTTCTCTGCTTTATGAGAAACAGGAACAGACCTTTGCAGAACTTCCCAGGGGAGTAAATCAGGGGATAATTGGTCATATGGACTGACACCTTTCCAGCAAAAATCCTGGAAAAACACAGTGACAAACTGCTCAAGATTTAGGCAGGACAAATAAACCAAACCAAAGCCTCCAAAACCAAAACTGTCTCAGTTATGCAGGTTCTTCTGCAAAGCTGGTCTTATTTGTAACAAAAGGAGATAAATGTGGCTCCATTTAACCCTCAATTTAATCCCTTCCATTTAATTTTCCTCTGTGACTGCTCCTGAAACGAGGTTTGAAATCCCCCCAGCTCTGGGTGGGATTTGCAATCCGAGCCCTGGTTGAGTCCCAGCAGGTCCAGTGGCTCCTGGAAGGTGATTCCCTTCCCTCTGGGAGCCAGAGAGAAGAAGAATTGGATATTTGGGAGGACACACAATAACTCCCAAAATTTTCACTCTTTTCAGCTGGTAGGTGGAGAAAAAAAAAAAAAAAAGGAGGAAAAGAGAGGAAAAGGAAAGAAAGATGGACTTTAAACTGTGCAAAGTCTGGGCTGAGCAGAAGAACAGGCCCAGCCAGGGCCACAGGACGTGTTTTATTCACTTCTTACCTTCACTCTGTTTTGCCTTTCTCAGTCCAGAGGTGCCAATTTGCTGGAGCTGAATCCAAAGGCCTTTTCAGATTCCCAGACAAGGGTTTTGGAGGAAGGTGTCGAGCACAGATACAGCGGGGCACAGAAAGTAAAACCCTTGTGTCCCACTTCTCCCCCCTTGCCAAGGAAAAGTCTGTGGATGACACTTGAATTTAGAGGGAGGCCAAATGCTGAGCTCTGAGGTGGACTCAGGGATTTGGGTTGTTTCTCCAGAGCTGCCAAGTGTTTGCTGGGTGTCTTTGAGCTTTTCCTGTTTGCTCTTCCAAGCCTTCAGAGTCCTTGTGTCTCCTTGCCATGAAAAAAATCCGGTGGACATTGAGAAAATAAAAATAAAAACGAGGGAATAAAGATGCTACTGAATTCCTTCTTCCAAAAACAGGCCACCAGTGGAGAGAAAAGTGTTATTCCAACCATCCATCCTAAGGATGTCAATGGAAATTCACATTATGGACATACCCAATTTGTTTTCATAGGAATTAAAATTGAACTTCATCTCTCTTTGAGTGCCTTGTTTTATTTTTTTTTTTCAGAAAGGACAATGATGAAATCATCAGCTGAAGAATAATCCTGACCTTTCAGATGAAGCCATAAAGATCTTTTAAGTTCAGCTTCGATCACACTCCTGGCGTGTTGAAAGTCATCCTAATTTGAATGAATTTAAATGAATCCTTCATTCAGGGAAGGGAAATTTGAGAAGAGAAAAAGGAAGAGGTAAATATAATCAACTGGCTCCAGGTAGGAGGTAAAATTAAATAATTTCCATAATATTAATATCATAATATAATAATTTAATATTATAATTACATATTACAATATATAATATATAATTATATTTATAATATATAATGTATATTATTTAAATTTAATATTATAATATTAAGTTATAATGTATAATATTATCATGATATATTATTATTGTAATATATAATTATATATTATATATTATATAATATATAATATATATAATTATATGTTATAGTAATATATATTATATAATGTGCATTATATATAATAGTAATATATACTATATAATTATATATTATACATCATATAATACATATTATATATTTATATTATAGTAATAATAATATATTATAATAATATTATATATTATAATAACTTAATATTTTAATATTAAAATTAAATAATTTATATAATATTAATTAAGAATGTAACGGGTTCAAGAATTAATTTGTCCTTATGCATTTTTTGAGCTTGGAGTTTTGAAATGCAGCCTTTCTGTGCCAAACATCCACTCTCCAACATTTCCCTGCTGGGATGGGCATGGAATCATGGAATCATAAAATCACAAAAAAATTCGGGTTGGAAAAGACCTCCAAGATCATCAAGTCCAACCTTCAACCAGTCACTTCCATTCCCACTAAACCATGGGAATGGTCTGCTCCCTTTTGGAACATTTTTCCAGGGATGGTTACTCCACCATTTCCCAGGGCATCCGGTTCCAATGCTTAACCAGGCTTTGAATAATGAAATTTTTCCTCATTTCCAACCTGAACCTCTCCTGGCAAAACTTGAGGCCGTTTCCCCTCGTCACAAAAAGGTTGTTTTAATTTCCAGCTCTGGACAAGGGTTTTTTTTTTTCCCAAATCCACCTCATCCACCTCCAAGTATTTCAATAAATCCATTCTCACCTTAGATTCGTTTTTCCCTGTTCCTTCCAGGAAGGAGCAATTCCAGATATCTCATGAGTGGAGTTGTTTTGCTTTTAAGAGTCAAACCCTCATGGATTTATTCCAGACCTGTGTGATTTTTCCTGAGTTCACAAAATCATGGAATAACCTGAGTGGGAAGGGACCCACAAGGATCATTCAAGTCCAACTCCTGGCTCTGGAATTACAGAGCAGATGGATCCTCCTTAACTGAGATACTTCTAAACTGTTCCCAGCATAACTGATTTTAAAGTCATTTTGGTCATTATTTTTCGGAAGAGTGGAAGGAATGTCTTTGGGAGCGGGAAAAAAGTCCCCAGGAGCAAATTGCCCCTCTAATCAGAACTGGAAGGCCATTGGTACAAGGAGAATTCCCAGAAAGGTGGGTCCACCAGGCCTTCCATGATCTCCCCAAATCCCTGGAAGTCACACCTCGAGGTGTGAGGGATGACTTGGTGTCCACCACAGTTTTCCTTTTAGGGTTGGAGGGAGAAAAAATCAGCCTCTCTCGCTAAAAGCTTTGTGTTTGGGTGAGATAAAACATTGGAAGGTCCAATTAAATGATCTAATTCCACTCAGACCTTAAAATCTGAGAAACTTGGCAACTCCCTTCTGCCTTTATATCTTTCCATCGGGCTGATGTTTCCACAAGGGAGTTGTTTTAATGATGCCCCAAATGATCAAAAAACTAGAAAGAAACTTCAAAAAAATCTATTAATTCTTGACTTCATTCTCTACGAATATTATGCAAGTTTGGCTCTGTTTTAGCTCCTGCTCTACTGGATTTCTTTCTCTGCTACAGAAACAAGGAGTTTCCCAGGAGTTTCCCAGGGCAGGGATGGCCTGTTGTGGATTCCAGAATTTACACAGAGCTTAGCACAATAAAATTCTAATCCCGTGAGCAGAAGAGCTTCAGCAAGTAATTCTAATTACAAGGTGCAAACAGCTTTTTGGGAGGTTGCAGGAATTCATCCTCCACTCGCCTCCTGGGAGGGGAAAGACGGGATGGAAGAGTTCAAACTCCTCTTGACTTGCC
Organism: Chiroxiphia lanceolata; assembly: GCF_009829145.1. Taxonomy (NCBI): domain Eukaryota; kingdom Metazoa; phylum Chordata; class Aves; order Passeriformes; family Pipridae; genus Chiroxiphia; species Chiroxiphia lanceolata. The sequence goes on from NC_045637.1 coordinate 154,373,281, forward strand.
ACTGATTGGATTCGGCAAAGCTAAACCCTGTGATGGGAAACTAAGGATCATCTTCCAGGGGTTGCTGAAGTGTTTCTGAACGTGTTTATGGTGGGAGGTTGCAATCCAGGAAGATTTATTAGGCCCTGGCAGGCCCTGGGAGTGTTTGTTCCGTGATTAATACGGCGAACAGCTCCCAGTCAACAACTTCCAAATATCGTCCCAGGACTTGCCAAGGCAAAGCTGCAGCTCCAAACCCCGTCCGGGGAACAGTAGCAGCTTTTATGCTGCTCTAATTTCGGACTTAGAGAGTTGTCTTGAAAGGCTGGGGGGGGGGGGAGAAAAGAACTGAAATAGCCCTGGGTTAAAAGAAAAGTTGAATTGGAGATAAAGCTTTGGGAGGGTGTGTGAACTCAGCAGTTAAAAGGGCTGGATTTGGAGTGCCAGTGGTGCCAGTGCCAATTCCGGTGTTCCCAACCTCTCACAGGGAGGGAAGGGATTCACTGAGCCCAAAGGGTGACAAAAATGCATCCAAACCACATTGTTTTAATTCTTTATCCCTTCCCTTTCCTTCCCTTCCCAAACCTTCTCTTCCCAAACCTTCCCAAACCTTCCCTTCCTAAACCTTCCCTTCCCTTCTCTTTTTTTCTTCTCTTTTCCTTTCCTCTTTTTAATTCTATTTTACTCTATTTTTTTACTCTATTTTACTTTATTTTATTTTATTTATTTTACTTTATTTTATTTTATTTTTTTATTTTTCCTTTCAGAAATTGTTTATGGCCATATTGGACACGTATAATGAGAATTCCATCCTGTTTACACACTCCCCTTTCCCCTCCCAATCAGGGATATCTGGAACCTCACCAATATTAATCTCTGTCCCCATGAAAAAAAACCTGTTGGGTTTTTGGAGTTTTAGGGACTTTTGGAAATATTCCTTGATAGGAAGTTGTGGTTTGGATGAAGTGGATCCCTCTGACTCTGGAGAAGGAGCTTGAGTTTCACTCTGGGCTTTGGCTGCTGCTTCCTTCAGTTCAGCTGGACACAAGTGCCTGAAGATTCCCATTGGATGTAGTGCCAGCTGGAAAATCTTCCCCGTGCTGTTGGCTGTGGAAGGTGGAATGCTCTGATCATTCCCAAAAACCTGTTAACGTTTGTATCCGAGCTGCACAACAGGGAGTATCCAGGTCATAAAATAATCCAGGTCACTGGATAAAATATCCAGGTCACTGGAGGTTGGGAAGTCCTCAGTCCCACTCTTGGAATGCAGGACGTGGTGTCTCCCATGAATTGTGGTGGTGACCAAATTTGTGTCCTGTCAGGTGACACCGTCAGAGAAATCTGTTCTCCCATGATGGGAATTTGGGCAGTGTCCCCGGAACATTGAGCTGGACACGGTGGCCCCAGCATTCCCTGGATTACTGAGATGGCAGTGGAGGGGGAAATGATGGAGAAAAGGAGGCTCAGGGGGGACCTTCTGGCTCTGCAACCCTCTGACAGGATGGGGGAGCCAGGGGGGGTCGGGCTCTGCTCCCAGGGAACAAGGGACAGGAGGAGAGGGAACGGCCTCAGGCTGTGCCAGGGGAGGCTCAGGTTGGACATAGAAGAAATTCCTTCCTGGAAAGGGTGGTCAGGCCTTGAAAGGGTCTGCCCAGGGCAGTGTTGGAGTCCCCATCCCTGCAGGGATTTCAAACCTGTGTGGATGTGGCACTTGGGGACACAGGTTAGTGGTGGCCTTGGCCATTGGATCAGCCACAGTGTGGGCACAGGAGCAGGGCAGGGATTGTCCCCTGTGCTGAGGCCACACCTCAAATCTTGGGGGCACTTTTGGGTTCCTCAGACAAGATGTGGAGGGGCTGGAGAGTGTGCAGGGAAGGGAAGGGAGCTGGGAAGGGGTTGGAGCAGCAGCAGCAGCTGAGGGAGCTGGGGGGGCTCAGCCTGGAGCAAAGGAGGCTCAGGGGGGACCTTCTGGCTCTGCAACCCCCTGACAGGAGGGGGGGAGAAGGGTGGAATCAGTCTCTGCTCCCAGGGAACAAGGGACAGGAGGAGAGGGAACGGCCTCCAGTTGTGCCAGGAAAGGCTCAGGTTGGACATCAGGAGGAATTCCTTCCTGGAAAGGGCTGTCCAGCCCTGACACAGCTGCCCAGAGCAGTGTTGGAGTCCCCATCCTTGGAGGGATTTAAAAACCACGTGGATGTGGCACCTGGGGCCATGGGCAGTGGTGGCCTTGGCAGTGATGGGTTAATGATTGGACTGGTTGATCTTAGAGGGCTTTTGCAACTTAAATAATCCAAAATAAATGGTTTTATCCTGGTGTTTGATGCTCTGATATCAGGAAGTTAGGCACTTCCACAAGGCAAGTGAAACTCTTTGTCTCCTGGGTGGGATTTGTCTCCCATGGGACACACGACTGACTCAAACCAGAGACCTCAGGATGCTTGCAGGGATGGATGAAGGTGGAATTACAGAGCAGAAAAATAATTTTCCTTGGAAAACCTGTCAGGTGTTTTGTTCTGATAGAAAGCACCACATTGAAAAAGAAGAAACCAAATTATTTCCGGAGGAAATTTGTCAAAATATTATTGTTTTTCTTTAAAAAAAACCCCAACAAAACAAACAAAAAAAACCAAAACACATTTTTCTCCTGGATTTTTTAATTTAATTTTTTTTAATTATTATTATTTTTTTAATTTCTTAAGGTCTTTTTGGAGCTCAGAAAATTTTTAACTTTGCAATATTGAATCTGCTGCCTCTGACATGTCATGGATATGTCAAATAGTCAACACAGCCCTGTAGAAGAATGAGGAAAAAATTCATGAAGACCCGAAGCGCTGAGGAGAAAAAAGAAATAAAACAATGCCAGCAAAACAGAAGAAAACAAAGATTTTTGGGATGTACTGTGAGTGCCTTTCTCTTTACTCCTCCCAGCCCAGAGCTCTCCTGTGTCCCAAATTCAGCCAAGAACCCCTCTTGGGTCAGGTTGGCCTGACAGAGCCCGTTGTGTTGCCTCATAAAAGTGAAGGACGGGTTTCATCACTAATTAAAAAAAAAAATAAATAAGAAAATCTGGTTGTTAAAGGTCTTTTCTGCCCATTTCCATCCCTCTGGGGGGGAACACAGAGGGATGTTGTATTTATTTACACGTTGTCCCCAAGTGTTCTCTCTGTTCTTACTTTTGTACCTTCCTAAAAAATCCCGAAAGAGCCACAGCAGGTGTTTCAGGGCAATTAATTTTATTTAATATTATTAGTATTTTTAATAGTTTCTTTAATATTATAAAATTTACTTAATATTATAAAGATTGATATTTAGATAATAATATTAAATATTATTAAAATAATAATATTAGAAAAATAATATTAAAATATTATGATTTAATCATAATAAAACCTTCCCAAACCTTCCCTTTCCTGAAATTTCCTTTCCTTTCCTGAAATTCCTTTCCTTTTCTTTCCCTCTATCTGGGGACCTGCAGAAGCAGCTTAAACTCCTAATTTTCTGTCACCTCCCATCAGATGGGACATCTGACACCAAAGTGTGGCTGAAGTAGAAGCTTCTCAACTGCAGAGATCTGCTGACACCTAAAATTCTGCATCTAATTTGAACATCTCTGAAAGTTCACAAAACTTTGTCTAAACCAAAGCCCAACTCAAGAACCTGCTTTATCCAAACCCTCCTTTTGACCTTGGAAAGCAGAGTTTAACCTCTGAAGACTCAGCAATGTGCAGTTCCAGCTGGGAACTGGAATGTAATGAAGCCATGATGGGAATTATCAGCTAAATTACTTTAAACCCCTTGTAGGGGGGTAAAAATGGATTTTTTAAAGTGTATTTTCCCCCAGACTTTAAACGCTCTGTTGACCCGTAAGTCTCACTCGCACGGAACAGTTGCTCTTTCAATAATTCCAGCCCCTTTGGAATCATCTTTGGGAAATGCCCTGGTAGTGTTCAGGATGGTTAAAGCCATCAGCACCATTTTCCAGCTCATTCACACTCTGCAGCTCCGGGAGTTGGAGTGAAACCAGAAGGAAGTGAGGGGAGACTTGTCCAGATGTTATCCCGTTAGGAGATGACTTGCAAACTCCAAGTGTCCCTGTCCATGGCAGGGGGTTGGAATTAGATGATCTTTATGGTCCCTTCCAACCCAAACCATTCCATGATTCATAGAATCACAGAATCAGAATCATGGAATCATAGAATCATGGAATCAGCTGGGTTGGAAAAGACCTCCAAGATCATCAAGTCCAACCCTTGATCCAACCCCGCCGTGGTTCCCAGCCCATGGCACTGAGGCCACATCCAGTCTGATCTTAAAATCCTCCAGGGATGGAGAATCCACCCCTTCCCTGGGCAGCCCATTCCAATGGCTGAGCACCCTCTCTGCAAAGAAATTCTTTCTAATCTCCAACCTAAACCTCCCCTGGCACAGCTGAAGCCCGAGCCCTCTTGTCTTGCTGATGGTTGGGTGGGAAAAGAGACCAACCCCCCCCTGGCTCCCCCCTCCTGTCAGGGAGTTGCAGAGAGTGAGGAGGTCTCCCCTGAGCCTCCTCTTCTCCAGGATGAACAGCCCCAGCTCCCTCAGCCTCTCCTCATGGCAATTGTGCTCCAGTCCCTTCCCCAGCCTCGTTGCTCTTCCCTGGACCTGCTCCAGCCCCTCCATGTCCTTCCTGAGCTGAGGGCCCAGAACTGGACACAGCACTCCAGGGGTGGCCTCACCAGCGCTGAGTCCAGGGGCAGAATCACTTCCTTGGCCCTGTTGGCCACCCTGTTCCTGAGCCAGGCCAGGATCCATTGGCCCTCTTGTCCCCCTGGGCACACTCTGGCTCCTGTTCAGCTCCCTGTCCATCCCCACTCCCAGTTCCCTTCCTGCCTGGCTGCTCTCCAGCCCCTCTGGCCCAGCCTGGAGCTGCCGGGGGTTGTTGTGGCCAAAGGGCAGGACCCGACCCTTGGCCTGGTTGAACCTCATCCCACTGGAATCAACCCATGGATCCAACCTGTCCAGGTCCCTCTGCAGAGCCCTCCTGCCTTCCAGCTGATGGACACTCCCCCCCAGTTTGGTGTCACCTGCAAATTTGCTGATGGTAGACTCAATCCCCTCATCATTCCATGATATGCTTGTCGAGCTCCATCCTGCTTGTATTGAGTGTTTCCTGACATCAGGTTTCATCAAATCATTAAGGCTGGAAAAGCCTTCCAAGATCATCTGGTCCAACCTTCAACCAAACACCCCCAGACCTACTAATCCGTATTTCCAAGTGCTCCATCTACTCCTTTTTCAACACTTCCAGGGGTGGTGACTCCACCACTTCCCTGTGAAGCCCCTTCCAATATTTAACCACTCTTCAACTAAGGAATTGCTTCCTAATATCCATCCTAAACCTCTCCTGGAGCAACCTGAGGCCACCTCAGCTTTGCCACTGTGGGAGGTTTCTCCGAACCCGTCATTCCCAAGCTCTTTCTCCCACAGTTGATGATGGTTTGGCTGCTAATTGTGGAAATCCTGGAAAATGGTCACGGGAAGGTCCACCTTCACCACTGCCTGCAAAATTCGCCTTGGAGATGAGCCCAGCTGGAGATGTCCATCCTGGAGTTGTCTCATGATTCTTCTTTTCCTCCTTAACCAAAGGCTTTCCATGTGTTCTTCTGGATCAGAACCTGAGTGGTGTCATGGGAAAAATCCATTGTGGAATCATGAAATGGTTTGGGTTGGAAGGGACCTTTGAGATCACCCAATTCCAACCCCCTGCCATGGGCAGGGACACCTTGGCTAGACTAAGAATAATCATAATAATCATAATAATCTAATTGCTCAGTGCCAATTATCTTTGTCATTCATTTAAACTTGAGAACCTGAGTGTCAGGGGTAGAATCAATTAGAGCTGCCTGGGGGAAAAAAAGCACAAAGAACCCAATCAAATAATCAAATAAAACCATTAATTAATTAATTGCTTGATTATGTTACCCAGGAGAGAGACAAAAGTTCCACTCACATCCTGTTGTCTTCCAGAGACTGGGATGTGATTCTTCCACACTCAGAGAAATGGAAAGGAATAATATATATATATATATATTTTAATCACATTTTTGATGTTGATTGTTGAAAAAGAGATCAAAAACCAAGCTTCTGTTTCCAGGGAATCCTGTGTATCTGCCTCAAAAAAGCCAAACTGCTGGGTCTAAACATAAAATTTTCCATCCATCCAAATATATCCCTAAAGCCAGAAGGAGCCATAAAAAATAAGTATCATTACTTTTTTGGGTGATGAGTGAAAAAAACCCCTGATTCTCATTCATTTCCCAGACAATAATGGTCTCCTTGTACAAAAAAATAAAATAAAATAAAATAAAATAAAATAAAATAATGAGTGTCTGGAGTGATTCTAATAGCTCTGGAATACTTAGTTTTGGGGAAATGGCAGACTGGAATTCCAGCCCGGAATGGGAGATTGCTCTGGCTCCTTCTTCCAGGATTGCACTGACATTGAGGCAATTCCCTGTTTCAAAGGTATTTTTCAGTGCATGGAAACATTTGTTCATTAATCTCTTTTAACTCTTTTAACGTGGTCCATGTGGTTACACCCCCTTTAATATCGTCTAAACCGTGGATTTCTTCTTTACACACATTTTTTCCAGCATGTAAGTGAAGTGGGGATGCAGCAGCTCGAATGTCATTGAAACTGCACAAAAGTCATCCTGAAAAAAAAAAAAAAAAAAAAAAAAAAATTATTGAAGTTGCAAAGATCGGATTTAGAGCAATTTTTGGGGAGGTGACTTTGGAAAGAAACTGTTCATGAGGAACTTGTGGGAAAAGACAAGAAGTAGTGGGTTCAACCTGAAAGAGGGGAAATTTAGGTGGGATACTGGGATGGAATTCCTGGCTGGGAGGGTCTGGAGGGATTAGAATGGATTTCC